>NC_142048.1:23225350-23401600 GCF_982192425.1 Myodes glareolus | reverse complement strand
ATCTTCTCACTTTGAGTAAGGCAACTGACTCTAGATACCGTGTTTATTACATTGATGATTGATTACATGAACTAAAACTAGATAAATTGTTTTCCACATCTTAGCTCATTTTTGTTTTAAAAGTGTGTTGGTCCTTGTTACTTCGACATGATTAAGAAATTGCTTATAAGGACACAGGTTCATGTGTATATCAGATATCACAATGAAACTGTTATTGTTTTAAATATATATACATATCATTGTATTCATACTATTTAATGTGTTTCCTTTTTCTTATGAGTAATCAGATGAAATATATTTATTAGCTCTAGGTGTTTATTTATATATGTATATATATATATGTGTTTGTGTGTGTGGTACATATTCATATATCACATTTTAGAATAAATATATAGTATGTCTTGTATGTACAAAAGCATATCTCACATGAAAAAATAACCTTTTATTAATAATTTATACTACTCTGAGTTTTCCATCCAAAATGAAGGCGTGTAGAGCACAGAAATATCTTTAAGTTTGATGAATGTCATAAGATGAAAATAAGTATCCTTTTGATCTATTAAAAGCTCTGAAATTGTTTAAAGTTAATATAAATAGGCTGATAAAGCTTGGCTATCAACAGTAAAGGTTTACTTTCACTTTTTAAAACAAATCAAAAAACAAAGTAACAGATCAATACAATGAATCAACATAAGTTCAACTTTACACTGGTTAGTGCTATTAAGGAAACTTTATTTGAAGATCAATAAGCTGTCAATCCTTAGGGAAGGATAAACCAATGTATTAAAGAAATCTATGTAATCAGGTGTGGTTGCTAAAAGATAAATCACATATATTAGTATAAATTGCATTTGGAAAGCAAATTGTTTATACAGATGATTAAATAAAATATTCAGACCAACATTTTGTGATTTTCAGAGAAGAGAGATGATTAAAATCTACTTGTTAAGGAAGAACTCTTTTATATACATATAATACAGTATGATGCCAAGTTGTGATAAAGAGTGATTCACAGCTAACACCGTGGTAACCCCTAAGGAAATTTTTGAGGTGATTTTCAGTAAGTTCCTCCAGTTGATAAAAAGTAACTCAGAAAAAGCAGTTGTTGCTAGTTCACTGTGAAATGTGCAAAGCACACTTAAGAGATTGAACAATTGTTCCAAACCTAGTGTTTCTCATTGGGATGTTACTAGAACCTATAGACAATGGTGTCTCACTGGAGGGAAAGGGCTTCTGTTGACAGGACTGAAATTTTATTATTCAGAGTTGCTTCCTATTCCTCTACCTGTCTCCCCTGACTACGGATAAGAAGGAACCAACTGCTTTATACTCTAGAAACCCAGTTTTTTCTGACATGATGTGGCCCAAATTAACTTTCTCTAATTGTTTTAGATCATGTCAAGTATTTGATTATAGCAATGAGCAAGATAAATAATAGATTTAAGGTCATACTCCTGTTTAAGTTAAGCTTGCCTGTAGTAAAGGGTGATAAGAAGGGATTGTCACAAAATTGCTATTATTGTCTGTGGCACAAAGTTCAGATTTATATCTACTGCATTGAATATACTTTGTTTCTTCCTAGACATAAATTTTAAGTCTAGCTTGGGACTCACAGATATACTTCTTCTGAAAGTGTATTTTTAGGAACAATTTGTAACCCCCAATTAGGCAAATTTTTCTTTACTTCTTTAAATATTTTTCTAAAGTATTTAAACTCAAATAAAATAGCAAAATAATGGTAAACTATAGATTTTGGAAATTGCTTACATATTATTTCTAATACTTGATGTACAAAATCTTGGTACAAGGTAGAGCTATTTAACATTCCCTGGGTTAGAACCCTCTATTGATATTTCTTAGTAGCTTGAAAATTATTGTAAGTAGGCACTGTTAAGGCACATTTTTCTCTGTCTTTTTCTTGTAAAGATATAGTGAAGAAATAATCTTTTACAACAGAAACTATAAGGGGCCATCTTTTAGCAATAGGTAAGACAAAGGAATTTTAGATTGTAGAGAGCCCATTGGTTGAATTATCTTATTGATAGTTCTTAAATCTGTCACCATTCTCTAGTATCCAGATTTCTTTTTAATCACAAATACAGGAGAATTTCAAGGACTGGTTGATTTTTCAATACGCTGAGCATCGAGTTGCTCCTCTACGAGCTTTGCTAAAGCCTGCAGTTTCTCTTCTTCTTCTTCTTCTTCTTCTTCTTCTTCTTCTTCTTCTTCTTCTTCTTCTTCTTCTTCTTCTTCTTCTTCTTCTTCTTCTTATTCTTCTTCTTCTTCTTCTTTTTGTCTTTCGATCACTTCTTTTTTTAATTATTTATTTATTCATTTTTTTATAAAAAATTTCCCCTTCCTCCCCTCCTCCCAATACCCTCCCACTCCTCCCACTTTCTCCCCTCCTCCCTCTCCAGTCCCAAGAGCAGTCAGGGCCTCCTGCCCTGCGGGAAGTCCAAGTTCCTCTTCCCTCCCTCCAGGTCCAGGAAGGTGAGCATCCAATCAGACCAGGATTCCAGAAAGCCAATACATGCAGACCAAGACCCAGCGCCATTGTCAATGGCCTCCCAGTCAGCCCCCATGTCAGTCACATTCAGAGAATCCGGCCCTATCACATGCTGGTTCAGTCCCAGTCCAGCTGGCCCTGGTGAGCTCCCACCAGACCAGTCCCCTTGGATCAGTGGGTGAACACACCCCTCGCGGTCCTGACTTCCTCTTTCTTGTTCTCCCTCCTTCTGCTCCTCATTTGGATCTTGGGGGCTCAGTCCAGTGCTCCAATGTGGGTCTCCGTCCCTATCTCCATCCATCTCTCCATCCATCCTCTGATGAAGATTCCCTCCGATCCTGCCTTCCTTTCCCACACTCTCCCTCCATCCGCTAGCCACAAATAGCATAAACTATCTTGGAGTAACTCTAACCAAGGAAGTGAAGGATCTATTTGACAAGAAATTTAAGTCTTTGAAGAAAGAAATTGAGGAGGATACCAGAAAATGAAAAGATCTCCCTTGCTCTTGGATTGTGAAAATCAACATAGTAAAAATGGCAATTCTACCAAAAGCAATCTATAGACTCAATTCAATCCCCATCAAAATCCCATCAAACTTCTTCACAGACCTTGAGAGAACAATAATCAAGTTTATATGGCAAAACAAAAAACCCAGGATATTTTCTCTTCTTTTAAAGACCATTGCTTAACCCATATTGGTTCCTTAGTTGACCATTTTATAGGTGTGTCTGTAGGTACCTCTGAAGATTTGTTATTGTTTTGAGTTTTTATACATTCTGAATGACTGGTGAATATTTTTATAGTACCTTATAATATCCTTCCCAGAAACATGAGTTGGATTATGTTCTGTTTCTGAGAATGAAGAAGTGATAATCTGGGTATTTCATTGCTGCAGCAGATCACAACTCCATTGATTCCCTGCTATATTAGGTACATTTGGCCTCAGCCTTCCTCTCTGTCCTTCTGGACTTAACACATTCAACCCATCTTTGCTTTGCTTTACTTGAGATAGGATTCCAATTCCTAGGAAATGAATATCTGCCTCCTGAAATGTCAATTCAGATGACAAGGTTCTGGAATAATAATAATCACATCAGCATCCATGTCCAGTAATCTTCCCATTACAATGTTATTTATTCATACTCACAGTTTTGGTCTTTGATTATTTATAGATGTCTGCCAATATATAAGTTTTCTCTTTTCTATTGGGTATTTTTATTCATTTTTCATGTTTTTTCTCTCATCCAGAGCAGTATGGATTTTTATAACTGGCACAGAATTTTTTTTTTAATTTTCCTGCGGAGGCATGTTCTCCACAGTGACTGGGAATGACTAGACTACGTTTGACCTGGGGACCTATGAGACACCCCTCTAGGAGTTTCCCAATGTTAACAGGATGCCTTGTTTTCTCTTGTTGATCTACATTCATTGGTCTAATGTTGGTCCTTGCTGTATATTCAAAATAATCCAGAAGCCTAGGTTTTTCTATTTTTGATATTCTCAGATAAGATTGTATTTATAGGAACACCTTGTGTACAGTCCTTCTCAGATAACCCATTCTACCACAATTAAAATATTTGGCATTTTGATGTGTCTTTATAACTTTGGAAATTGCTTCTCCTACCCAAGTATTAAAATCAAATGTCTCAACATTGACTATGTGTATATTCCATTCATCCGTTGGTGCGAATCTGACCTTTAAAGGCCAAAGTATCATTTTGCATTCTAAGTTGGCATTTTTAAAAAGTCAGAGATTCAATAAGTACTCATCTATGTTCTGGATAGGTTACCCTTATTTGTACAGATTTAGTTAATTTTTGTAAAAAGTTACTAACGTGTTCTTTTGGGCCTTGTTTAACCTTAGTATTGATTCAATTATTCTTTTTGGTTCTTGAATTTTGTGCCAAGGATTTAAGGCTGTTGTATGGAATAGGGACAAGATGTGTTCATTATATAGAGCTTGACTCTTATCAGCATAAGAACCCTTGCTAAGAATTTGATCTTGGGAAGCCTTAAACCCTTTGACTCTTCTTTGCTATTCTAAGGATTTAACTTCCTCTTTCAAATAACTCTTCCATTGTAGCTATAGCCCATCTTTTAGCACTGCTGAGACTAATTGAAGTCAATCATGTGGAGTAACCTTATTGCTTGAAGTCCATGTTTTTACCATCTCCCTAACAAACGGTGAGTGCATGTCTTAAGATACTGCTGATTGCTTAATTCTTTTAGATATTACATACCTATATGTTTGTATTTGCATTCTTTGTATCCATTTGTATATTGAGTATTTTCTTGATGTTTTCTGTATGTTCAAAGGAAATAACAGGATAATTAGCTAAAACGCTTGGTAAATCATCTCTGACTCTGAGAGGTACTGGTGATGCTAAATCCTTTGCGAGTACCTCTTCTTGTTTACCAGTTCTGACAAGTTCCTCCATCAGTTCAAATCTTTTTGTCACTGTCTTTTGTAAAGCCTGAATCTCTTGGGTTATGAATATTTTTAATGATTTCATCAAATCAAATAATTTTTTGTTTTCATTCTGCACATGCGATTCCAAGGTATTAATTTTTTCCATTAATAATATCTTCTCAACCTTGAATATTATATGGATGGCGTGTAGATTGCCTTTCTGGAGAGATATTCTATATGCTATCTTATCATAACTTTCTAAAATTATTTTGATTGTCAGCTTCAACAGTAAGAAATCGTTTAGAAAATCTCTCAGTATCCTTTTGTAGGGTTTTATAACCCATTAACAAAGATTGACTTTTTCCTGTCAAATTAAGGGCATCATTTTCAATAGTATGAATCCTTTCTGCAAAGACTATATCCTTCCTAAAAGTTTCACATTCTTGACTCTGTTACAAGACCATTTATTGATGGATTTAATCTGAAGAACAAAGCTAAGTGCCATGATCACAGAAACAAATGTATGAGGTAACTCCAGCATTCAAGGGGTCTGCACATGGTTTTACATTTAGATTTATAATACAGAAGACCATGCCCAAAGTGGGCTAGTATCTTAAAGGCTATTGGCTGAAAGAGTTCCCATTATTCTTTTCCACTTGATTGGCTTTAGTATCTTTGAGATTAATGGCACTTTCTGTGTCATTTCCACCAATGTCACATATTTCTAGTGGTCCTGGCTTAATTCCTGCATTCTGTTTTCTAGCACTGTAGATCTCAAGAAGCAATGTATCAAATCTGTTAAAAATGTTATGAAGAAACCATTTATAATATTTACAAATAAATAATTAAGCTGTCAAGACACAAGATTCTGGTTAGAAATCAAACCAGAATCTTGTGTCTTGACATCATAAGATAAAAGAAAATACCATTATCTGATCTTGAAACTCCTTGCTATTTGGTCACCCATGAATCAGCTTCTATTTTTGAAGGCACATTCAGCATTTAAAATAGAGATAATGTACATTTACATGCTGTGATTCCTTGTAGGAGCACTACATATTAAGATGAAGCACTGAAAACATAGATGTGTATAATAACCTTATGCATAAAAATGTGTTACTTTATTGTCTACTAGTAATATAGAAAGTAAATTGTCTTGAATACTTGAAAATAAACCTAGACATTGCGAGGCAGATATGCCAATGTGAAAATGTATATACAATTATCACAGCAATTTCTTTAGTGTTTAAAGGGTCCCTCCTGAAAGAAATGATGGGGGCTCCTGGTATTCAAGAAATAAAGTATTTCATATGTCTGAGAAAGCTGTCATACAATGAAGGGGATTAAAGATGCATAGGTAGACAAGCAGCAAAGGTAGGCTCCCAGAGGGGATGGCTTTTGTCTTTAGAATGTAATACAAGTATAAAAGTGGAAAGACAAGAGGGCATGTTCTAATCCTCACCAGCACAGGAGGTATAGGTATTCAGGGGCCCTATAAAATACCAAAGCCTGTTTCTAACCATTTAAGTTGATACTAGACACAGAGCCAATCCAATCCCAAAGGGATAAAGCTGTTACATTCTACATCTTTGTCACTTGGATGTAGACATTTCATGAAGCTACAAAGAATAAAATTCACTAAATATGGCAACTATGATACCAATAAATTGATAAAAAATATAGTTGTAAAACACTAACATTGTCACATGACTCAAAACATTCAATTATTTTGTAGTCAAATTACTTTATTCGCTGATTATAAATTCCAATATTAAAGAGTTTCCAATGTCTTTTGAATAAGATTTAGCCAAAGATTAAATAAATCAAGCAAATACTCATACAGAGAAAGAAAAGAGAAAACTCATTATTAGTATTATTTCATTAAATGGAATTTTAATTTCAGAGAAAACATTGAAGAAAATAACAGCAGAAAGAAAATCACAAAAATCAGGCTATTAAACTACACACAGCATTAACAAAATCAGTTCAACAGTCACTCTAAGTAAAAATTAAACTTGGCTGCTCTAATATACTCCTATTAGAGGATTCACATAAAACTGTAACTTAAGTGGCATAGTATGAAACACATCCAATTTTAGATCAGAGACTTCTGTTCAGCATTGGATTAGACAACCTCAAAAATGAAAAGGAAAAGGAAAAAGAACAGAAAAATGAGATGTAGACATGGAAACCAAAACACCATGGCTTGGTTGAGTGTCTCCCAAAGTCCCAAACTGTCCTTTCCAAAGTGGTACTTTCTGGAGGTGTAGAAGTTCTGAACCTTATGGAAACTCTGAAATCAGTGGGACTGTGCTCTAAAATGGAATTGTGGGATTCTGGATGCCTCATTTTCTTTACATATTTTCAAGCCAGGTGAACATATTTTCTTCTCCATCTTACCACTTTGATTTGGTACACTTTCAACAGAATTAAGTTAAGAGGCCAAACTATTTTGGACCAGACTGTCCTAAACTGGGAGCTAAAATAAGATTTATGGATGAATCATTCTCGGTATTTCACAGTTGTGAAGTTAAATGAATAATTGCTGTCATTATTTTCAAATATTAATGCTACTAACATTCTTTATGCTGCATATTTTTGTGAATGTCTAACATGAACTCTTTAGTATAATACAAATATCACAAAATTAGAAATTTCAAATATTGTAAGCTAGATTTAAATATGGTATATTTTTATTTTTAATAGAATCTTTGATAACCCACTTATACTCATGATTATGCAAATGTTAGTCTAAAAGCTTCATTCATTGTCAGATTAAGATTGGAAGCAAAATATATACTTGCTTAGTGCTTCAAAACACCTGAGTTTGTGTGTATTATATAGCCTATAGAATACTAATAAAATAAGGCTTTCTTTTTAAGATAGAGTATATTTATAGTAAAATTAATAAGTCACTGAATGTTTACAATCTCTATAATGAATTAGTAGGGGTTAAATGGTATTTTTAAATTTATTTTTTAAAACAATCTTTTCTTATTTTACATACAAATCTCAGAGCCATCTACCTCCCCTCCCAGGCTTCCCCCCACCTTCCACCCACTCCATCCTCCATTCACTTGTCAGAGAGGATAAGGCTTCCCATGGGTAGTCAACAAAGTCTAGAACAAAATTTGAGGCAGAACTAAGGTCCTTCCCCATCTATATCTAGAATGGGCAAGATATCCCTCCAAAGATACTGGGCTTCAGCAAACCACTTCAAGCACTAGAAATAAGTTCTGTTCTCACTGACAGGGGCACCACAGACTTCCCCAGACTTAGTAACTGTCTTCCACATTCAGAGGGCCTAGTTTGAGCCTGTGAAGGTTCCCCTACTGTCAATCCAGAGTCAGTAAACAACACTAACCAAAGAAGTGAAAGACCTGTATGACAAGAATTTTTAAGTCTTCGAAGAAAAAAACTGAAGAAGACACCAGGAAAGGGAAGCATCCCCCATGCTCATGGATAAGTAGGATCAATATAATAAAAATGGCAATGCTTACCAAAAGCAATCTACA
The DNA here is from genome assembly GCF_982192425.1 of Myodes glareolus. NCBI lineage: Eukaryota > Metazoa > Chordata > Mammalia > Rodentia > Cricetidae > Myodes > Myodes glareolus. Next base: position 23,393,169 of record NC_142048.1, on the reverse strand, counting down.
GATTCAATGCGATCTCCATCTAAATTCCAGCACAATTCTAAACAGACCTCAATAAAACAATGTTAAACTTTATATGGAAAAACAAACAAACAAACAAACAAACACCCAGGATAGCCAAAACAATCCTGAACAATCAAAGTACTTCCAGACGCATCATCATTCCTGACATCAGACTATATTATAGAGCTACAATAATGAAAACAGCTTGGTATTGGCATAAAAACAGACAGGTGGCCCAATGGAATTTAAATGAAGACCCCAATATTAATTAACACATCTTTGAAAATCTAATTTTTGAGAAAGAAGCTAAAATTGTAAAATCGAAAAAAGAAAACATTTTTAACAAATGTTGCTGAAATAACTGGATTTCAAAATGTAGCAGAATGCAAACAGATTCATATTTATCCCCATGCACAAACCTCTTTTCCAAATAGTTAAATGGTATTGTTAAAAGCTTTGATTATGGCTGTGAAGAGATTTCCTTTGTTTTTATTCTATAATCATTGTTTGAGATGAAGAACCTTGTATGAGGTTTATATTATTTTTCATTTATGCTATTTTTTAAAACTGGGATATTGTCATTGATATCCTTAAATCTCAAAAATATGTAACTGTTTCAAATTGTTTGTCCTGTTTTCTTTATAGAATTTCTGAGTCAGTTATTTCAGAATAGTATTAGACACTCTTGGAATCTTGTATAGCCTTTCCCATGTTTCAGCAATGGCTATTGTAATTCTTAAATTTTCTCAATACCTTTGTGGATCTCACTTTGGATGTTAATGTTGTATCCCAGATCTTTGGCCAGTTAGGGATAGAACATTGGTCTTGCTTATGTAATTAGAATTCTTAAGAATTAGTTAGGACTTCAAAATTTTCCCATTCAAGCAACAGGTACATATCTATGATTTCTCTTCCAAAGAAATTATTCAAAAACATGTTCTTTCAACATCTTTATTGTGACTAGAAAGAATGGACCTTAACCAAAAGATTTTTCTTCTATAAATCTCATTTAACTATGTACTTTTCTATTCTGAGATCATAAGTATTCATGTGTTATTTTAAAAGTAAGGTATGAGTGGTATTTATATTAGGTCTTCCTATGTACCTTGAAGATCCACAAGAAAAGTATTTCTGTATACCCTTTTTGAAATTTAAGCTTTCTTTTAAAGAAACTTTTATTATTTTTAAATAAAACTTTAATTTTTTATTTCTATGGATTTTTGGTTTTGGTATTTTGTTTCTTTGTTTTTAGATACAATGTCTTTTATTCTAGCTGTGAATTTTGAACTTCTGAGTCTCTGGTCTCCACCCCAAGAGCCCATCAAGGTTAGTTTTATACTGCCAACTCAGGACACACAGTTCTAAAGCTGGAAAGGGGGGCCTTTTGAGAGCAAGGCAAGCAAGACTGCATGCATTCTTTACCCAGAAGCTACTCTTTGTAGAGATTGTTCTATGTCATGCTACAAATCACTCACTCTTATTTAATCTTTTGAATCATTGTTTTATCTTTATTCTCTTTCTGGATGTCCTTTTAAAATTTCTGGAATAATTTCTCACCTCATTTTATCAATTAATTTTCAAAATAATTTTTACTTTGTCACCTGTCCACATATATTTCACTTTTAAAATTATATATTTGAAACACTAACAGAGGGTTTACCATAATGTAACTTGTGTTGTTTACATTATTAGAAATTATACAGCCATAATATATTAAGATTATTCTATATTTCCATTCATTATATAAACTCAAACTCTCAATACAATTAAATTTGAAATTTTATTTTTATTGCTGATTAACTTTGTACTGCTAAAATATCATTTAAAATGTTGAAATCATTTTTCAATGACATTCCAGCAAAAAATCCTCTCAATTTATTCAAAAAATTTACTTCAGTTTACCAAAGATTTTAAAGAATAGGACATAGATTTTTAGGTAAATTTCAATAAAAACCCTTTGAAACATAATTGTACAATTTTCCTTTGTAACTCTAGATAACTCATGAGGAGGGAACATGATGGAGAGGCACATAGATTTGACCTATGGCTTTTGAGCAAGGTTGCCAGTGAATTTACCCCTCATTGTGAATATACCACTGATTATATTAGTAGCCTCAGCCATAACCTCTGGACTTCTCTATTTGTCATCTAAATTATCGAGCTAATAACACTACTTTCTAAGGATGGTGAAAATGAATAAAATTTTTGTTTGAACACAAAGGAGAAATATACAAATGTTAATGCAAGATCCCTTTTTGCATTATACTTTTTCATTTTAATGCTCAATTTTGAAAATCAAATCAATTTCCAGATGAAGACAGACACTTAAAAGATATCCCACACTAGCTCAGAATTGAGAGTGATAGAGGGTTATTTATTTAGGGGTAGACTCACAGATTACAATCCTCTGCTCAAACAGAGATCAGCAACTGAATCCCACAGATGGAAGAGAGGTCAGACCCACGCTTTATATCTGCATATATAGTATACCAGACTATGCCCAAGTGGGATGGTAACTTAAAGACTACTGGCTGTAGAAGTTCCTATAGTACCTCCCCCTTTTGTTTATATAAGAAGGCTAGAAGCCTAATACAAAATTATATACAATAAGAACAAATTTCACATATAAATATTAAAATTACAACCATCATAAACACTATCAAGCAAAAAAACATGTGATACATGTTTCAGTAATTACCAATCCTTATGAGTTTAAGTCTTATATAATAAATAATGTGGCCAAGTCATGAAAGATAAGTAACTACAACTATCTACTTTCAACCCCATCGAAGACCCAAGAATGGAAATAATATTACTTGAGTAAGCAGGAAGAGCAATCAAGCAACTTCCAAAATGTGCAACAAATGACAGAGACAACTGGCTACCTGGGCAATCTTCCGAAGTCTCATTTGCAACTCTGGCTAAGTCCTAGAGTAACTGACAGACCATTTTCAGAGGCAGGAAATTTTTAAAAACTGTCTTAACCTGTCTTGGCAAGATTTGATGGTATTTTTTCTTGTATTCTGCTTGTCCTGTCTGGGTATCATGCATTTTGTCAGTGGTTGGTACATGGGCAGTTTCTCTTCCAAAGGCTAGTTTTGCTAAGAAGAAAATAAGCTCCAGGTGGAGTGTCTTTGGTGCTCAACATTCTGTTGGAAATAGTTTGGTGCTGCCAGGAATAATGATGTCTCATGTCAACAGAACCCTAAATTATTTAAATGCCATGTTCTACAGCACTTTGAAGTGGTTGAAGATTACCTGTCTATGCAGAATGCAATCTCTATGTATCTAAAGAACCTGTTTAGTCTAAGTATAAGTATGACAAAGATGGATGATTATTGACCTATAAATCTTAAAACCTATATAACTTAAAGACTAAGACTTCATATTAGAATATTAAACAATCTTTAAACAACTGTGCAAGAAATGAAGACAATGACTTCAAAATGTAAACAATGTGTAAGATTCTTGACCAGAGGTAGGAATATATATTGCAATATGATAAAAATATCCTAAAATTGTATCAATATACAAAATGTATTAAGTAGAAGTAAAAGCATGCATGCATATATATGACAAAATAACTTTACCTAGGTATACAAATATTGTAGATGAAAATAGAAACATATTCAATATGATTCAAGTTTGTATCAATAAACAAAAATCTATACCAATGTAAACTGACTATAAATAATAGCTTACAAGTATTCACTCCACTACTCACTATTACATTAGTGTGATAAGCTCACACTAATCTATTATCTCATCCATTTTCCTCTTTTTTTTCAAAGAAATCCCTGAGTTTACATAATATTCCCCCAAACTGCCAACCTTATAACAATTATAATCAACCACTAAAAGATATCCCTAACCATGAGGACAAACTTTGTTGGGAGAGGGGACGTCGTCTTCTAGAATTACTTCCAGTTGTCATGGGGGTGATGTTCTTTCTATGGGATCCCGTGAAAGTAAAATGATGGTTTAGTTCCAGGATTACTCTCTCTGAATATTCAGTAGGATTTTTCTGAGGTTCCTGTTTGGAGTTCTGGCTAGAACGTTGTAAAAATGCCCCATTTCACCTAACCAAGTTGGAACCATGTTGAGCAGTTGGTACCCAAAACAGGTCTTATAGTAGTGCTATCAGCATCACCCATAGAGGAATTATAAATATTAATTTTAAAATTATTTACATATCAGTGCTTTAATGTTATTTCATTTAAAGATATTTCTCCCACTAGATGCTGAATGCCAGCCTTTGAAACAGGATATACCTAAATGTAAAATGCAGTAAATGATACACATGCTAATTTAAACTCTCGAAGCTTTGTGCTATAAAATAAATAACCTTTGGAATTTGTATATTTGTAAATGCAAAATTTTGTTTTTTTTTTTGTTTTTTTTTTTTCAGTTTTTTGTTTTTTTTTTTTGTACATTTTATTTAATTATAAAAGTTTCCATTTCCGCCCCCCCTCCCAACACCCTCCCACTCCCCCTACTCCCCCTCCTCCTCCCTCTTCGTCCCCCAGGGCAGTCAGGGTTTCCTGCCCTGTGGGAAGTTCCAGTTCCTTCCCCCTCCCTCCAGGTCCAGGAAGGTGAGTGTCCAAACAAACTGGATCCCCAAAATCCATTATATGTAGAGGAAACAGGTCCCAATGTCATAGTCAATGGCTTTTCAGAAAGACTTCGGGTCAGCCAAAGTCAGAGAATCCGGCCAAATTCGGAGAGTCTGGTTAGATCACGTCCTCGTTCAGTCCCGGTCCAACTGGCCTTGGTAAACTCTCATCAGATCCGTTCCCTTGTATCAGTGGGTGATAGCATCCCTCGCAGTACTGATTTCGTTTTTCATGTTCTTCCTCCATCTGCTCCTCATTTGGACCTCGGGGGGGCTCAGTCCGGTGTTGCAATGTGGATCTCCGACTGTATCGCCGTCCTTCGTCAGATGAAGGATCTATGGTGATAAGCAATATACAGCAAGCCGTCAGCTAACATCAAACTGAATGGAGAGAAACTCAAAGCCTTTCCACTAAAATCAGGAACGCGACAAGGCTGTCCACTCTCTCCATACCTCTTCAATATAGTGCTTGAAGTTCTAGCAATAGCAATAAGACAACATAAGGAGATCAAGGGGATTCGAATTGGAAAGGATGAAGTTAAACTTTCGTTATTTGCTGACGATATGATAGTTTACATAAGTGACCCCAAAAACTCTACCAAAGAACTCCTACAGCTGATAAACACCTTTAGTAACGTGGCAGGATACAAGATCAACTCCAAAAAATCAGTGGCCCTCCTATACACAAAGGATAAAGAAGCAGAGAGGGAAATCAGAGAAACATCACCTTTCATGATAGCCACAAATAGCATAAAATATCTTGGGGTTACTCTAACCAAGGAAGTGAAAGACCTATTTGACAAAAACTTTAAGTCTTTGAAGAAAGAAATTGAGGAGGATACCAGAAAATGGAAAGACCTCCCCTGCTCTTGGATTGGGAGAATCAACATAGTAAAAATGGCAATTCTACCAAAAGCAATCTATAGATTCAATGCAATCCCCATCAAAATCCCATCAAACTTCTTCACAGACCTTGAGAGAACAATAATCAAGTTTATATGGCAAAACAAAAAACCCAGGATAGCCAAAACAATCTTATACAATAAAAGAACTTCTGGAGGCATTACCATCCCTGACTTCAAACTCTATTATAGAGCTACAGTATTGAAAACAGCTTGGTATTGGCATAAGAACAGAGAAGTCGACCTATGGAATCAAATAGAAGACCCAGATATTAACCCACAAACTTATGAACACCTAATTTTCGACAAGGGAGCTAAAGGTATACAATGGAAGAAGGAAAGCATCTTTAACAAATGGTGCTGGCATAACTGGATGTCAACCTGTAAAAAAATGAAAGTAGATCCATATCTATCACCATGCACAAAAATCAAGTCCAAATGGATTAAAGACATCAACATTAATCCGTCCACTTTGAACCTGATAGAAGAGAAAGTGGGAAGTAGTCTACAAGATTTAGGCACAGGAGGCCTCTTCCTAAGTAGGACCCCAGCAGCACAGACAATAAGAGAAACAATGAATAAATGGGATCTACTGAAACTGGGAAGCTTCTGTAAAGCAAAGGACACTGTCAGTAGGACAAAAAGGCTGCCTTCTGACTGGGAGAAGATCTTCACCAACCCCTCATCAGACAAAGGTCTGATCTCCAAAATATACAAAGAACTCAAGAAACTAGGCACTAAAACTCTAATTAACCCAATTAAAAAATGGGGTACTGAACTTAACAGAGAATTCACAACAGATGAACTTCGAATGGCCAGAAGACACTTAAGGTCATGCTCAACCTCCTTAGCGATCAGGGAAATGCAAATCAAAACCACTTTGAGATACCATCTCACACCTGTCAGAATAGCTAAAGTCAAAAACACCAATGATAGCCTATGCTGGAGAGGTTGTGGGGTGAGGGGAACACTCATCCATTGTTGGTGGGAATGCAAACTCGTGCAGCCACTGTGGAAATCAGTGTGGCGGTTTCTCAGGAAACTGGGAGTCAACCTCCCTCAGGACCCAGCATTTCCACTCTTGGGAATATACCCTAAAGATTTCCGAAAATTTTGTTATGTACCTTTATACAATGCTATAGTGAGTTTTTAAAAAAATTTTCAAAATAAATACTTCTATATCAACTTCTTTAGATCTTAAAGACTTAATGTATTGGGGAGGGGAGGTGGGGAAGAATAGTGAGAATAGGTTTAGTAGAAATTATTATGAGGAAGTATTGATGAAGAAAATAATCTATTTTCAATATAAGTAAAAACAATGAAAAAATCGAGCTAACAGCCTCTAGTTTTGAGTGCAGCAGCTACCTATCTCAACATTTTTGGGAATTATTTGAAATCATCTTTCAACTTATATGACATCAATTTATTATATACCCCGAAGGCAGCTTCACTGTGAACAATTATTCACATTAATTTTAACTTTTCAATCCTTTGCAACATGCCTCATATAATACAATATATAATATATATATAATATACAAGACAATGATAGAATACAGATAATATATATTATATAGAATCACATAAAGATAATCATTTCATATACATTATTCATGAATGATTGTATATCATGTATAAATTTGATATCTATGTTTATAAAAAATCATTTAAAATGAAAAGGAACTGCCAGGAATTTATTTTAATACATACGACCTCAAACTAATCCTATTTGATGCAAGCATCTAGTTGAAGTACCTCTTTTTATTACTTGACTCCACTGTAAAGATTTATCACTGTATAACATGCTTGAATTGCATTTATCTCTGCTTCTTTCATTTTTGAATCATAGGCCAAACTATAGTCTATTTCTATTCAATGTATATTTTGCTTGAAACTGTGAGTATTATGGACTAGAATATGCCCATTCTTTCCTAAAATTTTCAAGGACAGTTTTAAACCTGATGCAAGTTTCTAGTGAATCCACAGTTTTACTCTGTATAATGGCAATAAAAATAATGACCAAAAAGATATAACACATTTTTACAGCTGCTCTTAGCACATTCAGTATAGAACATCTTGACATTGGACTCCTCTAGCAAACTTTCATAGTATGGAAAGAGATAATATTTTGTAACTAATTCTACTCCTATTCTCTTTGTGTTGTCTCTAAAAAAACTGTGATCATCTCATCAGAGCAACAGACTGAGCTCCCAAGGTCGAGTTGAAGGGCAGAAGGAGGGAGAAGACAAGCAGGGAAGTTAGGACTGCGAGGGGTTGGTCCACCAACTGAGGCAGTGTGCCTGTTCAAAGGGAGCTCACCTAATTCAGCTCGACCGGGACTGAACAAGCATGTGATCAAATTGGACTCTCTGATTGTGGCTGACAATGGGGGCTAATTTGAGAAGCCATTGATAAAGGCACTGGGACTTGTTTTAAGGCATGTTCTGGATTTTTGGGACCCTAGTCTATATGGATGCACAGCTTCCTAGGCCTGGATGTAGTGGGGAGGGCCTAGGACTTCCCACAGGGCAGGATTCCCTGCCCTCTCTCAAGCAGGGACAGGGAGGGAAGTGGGTGAGTGGTGGAGTGGGAGGGCATTGGGAGGAAGGGAGACAGTGTAAATTTTTGATTGGAAAAATTAAAAAAAAACTGTGGTCATAAGGGCATCTTCATAATTCAGAAACTCTGTAGCATTAGTTTAGAATCCATTTGTAAAATAAGATTCTACTTGCATTTGGAATAGTTTTATATATGGTCATATGAAGGCCAACTTTCATACCATGGCAAAAGAAGAAGTCAGATGGGATTTGAACTCAGTCACCAAGAATGTACTCGTTTTCAAAATTCCATTTTATCTAGATGCATAGCACCATTCTGCTAATTTAAATTTTCTATTCTGACTTAAGCAAAGTGGAAAGTACAAGTTTAACTACACCAGAGTCAGACTTAGTTTGGTGAAGAGTCATTTAGAGAGAATGCTATGTTTGCAAAATGAATACAGTGGTAATAATCACATTGTTACTGTAAATTTTCTATGCAACTAAGGGAAATACTTCCAAAGGAAGGATTCTTAAGGTAATTTCTGTTGAAAATCTGCAAAAATAATCTTTCTTTTGAATTTTTAGTTTTAAAAATGAGTTTTAACTAAAAATATACCCCACATAGACATTTTCCTAGAGTTTGAATTATGTACTTAATTGTCTTTAGGATATTTTCTTTCAAGCATGCCCCCAGAGACTTCTCCACTAATTCAAAAATTGTCATGAAAAGGTCAGGTCACCCTGGTGTCTGTGGATTCCGGGTTCCACTTAAAAGTTTAAAAGTCAAATAATAGAAAGGAGAATCATGATTCCCTTCTCGCAAAATAAATCTAGTTGTTCCCTTCTAAAAGTAAAATTTGTCTTCAAATAATGTACAAATTTATTCCACTTTCTGAATGATAACAAGTCAAGTATTTCTGTGTGTGAATCCATTCCCTATTAAGACCCAATTGGCCAAAATACTCCACGGAATAGGAGAAAATCACCAGGGTATGTGATTTTGTTGAAATGACTGTACATTGCTGCAAAGTTCCATTTTATTTGTATCATATATTACAAGCATGGTGGTTAGAATAAATCACACACTTACCTTTTTATCAAAATGATCTAAAAATAAGCAAGTAAATAATAAATTATTACCTAGGAAACATCCTGCAGTGCTTGCATGAATTAACATTATTGGCAAACATTGGTAGATATTAGAAAATTTCAGTAACTATAAGTAGAAAAATTACTTTATAATATGAAATAAATATGAAATAGCTCAGGGAATCGAATCAGTGAGAAGTCAGGGAATCCACATTATAAAACCTCACTGTTTTTGCATCTATTGAGCTACTGTGTGTCTATTTATTCGAGGAACTGAGTCTATTGGCATTCAGTAATATCAATGACATTTGAAGGTTAATGCCTGCTATTTTGTTAATGTTGCTCTTGTTAAGGTTGTTGTTGTTAGTGGTGGTGGTTTTAGTGTGTGTGTTTTCCTTCCTTTGGTTTTGTTGGTGAAGGATTATTTATTTCCTGTGTTTTCATGGGTGTAGTCATGATCCTTGGGTTGGAGTTTTCTTTCTCGCCTCTTCTGTAGTTCTGGGTTTGTGGGTAGATACTGTTTAAATTTGACTTTATCATGGAATATGTAGTTTTCTACATCTAATTTTGTTGGGTATAGTGGTTAAGGCAGGCATCTGTGATGTCTTATAACCTGCAAGACATCTGTCCATGCCTTTCTGGGTTTTAGAGTCTCCATTGAAAAGACGGCTGTTAATCCCGTAGGTCTGCTTTATATGCTACTTGCTCAGTTTATCTTGCAACTTTTATAACATTCCTTCTTTGTTCTGTATATTTAGTGTTTTAATTATGTGGCGAGAAAGCCTAATAATGATTTGAAGAGGTGTTAAGATCAATCATTTCACAGTTAAGATCAATTGTATCTGTGTCAGAGGACTCGAGAGTTGAGATGCCAGAGCCCACATCAGCAGTCTCAGAGCAGGCTGCAACTCCAGTTCTAGCATATTTGATACTCTTTCCTGGCCACTGTGTGAATGCACACACATATGTACATAATAAATACCCACAGACACATAACTACGAATAAAAATATTAGAATAAATTTTAAAGTAAAACCTGATTCTCTCCTTTTTAAGCCATTACCGTGCACAGGAGCTGCCTCTCCTTGAAAAGTCTGCCTATCATCAAAGTTCTGCAAGCATTTTCCTCAGCAAATAACCCTTAGCAACTAGCTGGAAGAGGTCCTATACAAAATGATATTCTTGCTCAAAGTACGCAATGCAGTAAATTTAATAATGATCCTTTTCATTATGAAATTTTATATCTGCATGACTTTAGACTGAAATTCCTACTTGTTTAAGTTGTCTACGATTTAAATTATCAATGATCCTGTTAAACAATCAAAGACTTGCCTATTTTAGTTCAATTTGAAGATTGTGTATCTTCCTTACACTTCAACCATCTACAGTCTATGGACAAGGTAAATGATGAAAAATTGAGAAGTGATTATAGAGGAGGATAAACAAAATAAGAATACAAGTTTTTTCACAAACTAATATTGATTTATAATGATAGATTTTTTTTCTAAAATTTCTTATTATAGCCTAAGAAAATTGTCTTCAGGAATATTCAGGATATAAGTAACCTGATATTTGTTTATGAATGTTGTTTACTTTCTATGAATTTTGAAAACAATGTACTCAAAAATTCAGTTCCTACAATGTATGTTGACTTTCAACTGTTAGAATTCTTACTTGTATCAAGGATAATCTTGATAAGGACATTTGCTGTTCAAAGAATTGGCCTCACTGAGGCTAATAACCTTTGACAGAATCCACTCTGTAATTCTTATTTTTTTATTTATTATATCATATAGATTAAAGTTTTACAAGAGCTATGTCTCCTACTACTTCAGAAATAATAACCAACAGCCAAAATGCTGACAAGTGCTTGCAACTTGAAACAAGAATCCATTGCCTTACCTTCCCTTTCAAGGACATGAACTTTTCTAATGACCTCTGCAAAGCAAAAAAAAGAAAATGAAAAAGTCTTCAGGAAATATATCAGAGACCAGGAAGAAAATGTCTCTCTCTAGACCTTGGAGAAATGTGTCATCTAGATTCAGAAGTAGCACAGGGATTCTTTTACATTAAAATAATAAATTCAGATGGCTTAAAGATTAGGCCAAATTTTACTGACTTCAGTGTTCAGTCTGCACATGACCAAGGACATTTTCAGTCAATTGTCAAAAAGTAATACCATTTTAACCCTAAGTGTCCTATCCACGTTTTAGACATGAAAAAAAATTTACACCTTACATGGTTTTGTGAGACACCATTTCAAATGTGGTTCACTGCTGATGGACAGCAGCACTTTAGTTTGTCAAATATATTTTTTAATCTTTGTTGTAATCACCAGAGAGAATCGCTGAAATTTCTCTAAAGGAGTGTATGTCATTTGAAAAACATTTTCTTAAGCACATCTTATTTGGGCAGTATTGTGATGTGACTTTCTCAGCTTTCCTAAGTGATAGACAGCATTTATCTATGAGGCTCTTGGGAAGTGCTTGGATTATAATATAAATTTGAAGTGACAGGGAGAAGAGAGTGAAAGGAGAGGAGCAGTTATCTTTATTGGACAATTGGGGGAATCTGGGTGCTTTGGAGCTAAGAGCTATATAAAAAATTACGATGCTTCGCCTGACATTCACATTTGATATGAGCTGGCATGATCATAACATGGGAACTGGGGTGATAAGTCATCAATCTATTACATTATTTCAGTTATTTAAGAATCAAAAGCTTGGGATAAGATTAAGTCATTTAAAGAGAAGACCAAATAGCAGTCAATGTTTAATACGATCGCATACAAAAAAGTTCAGTGTATAGAAAGGTGAATTTTGGTGATAAGCAAATGAGAAAAAATATTGAAAATTATTCTGCTTATAAAGTCTCATAGGCAATTATCTAATATGTAATACCAAGGTGAATAATCAGAGAAAGAAATATGACAGGAGTTAGTATTATACATTTCTATAGATAATGTCCCTCTTTTTTCCCTAGATGGTCACACAGTAATCATTTTTGGTTTTGGATTTTAATTCTCTCTAATTCATTGCAGCCATCCAACTGCTATTCTATTCTGGAGACAGGTGGAAAGACTGAGAATATAAACACACATCACTTTCTTCTATGGCATTTAATTTACAAAACAAGTAATGGGATGCTTTGATACAGGAAGAATGATTTGCCGACCTCTCCCTCCTCTGTGGTTACCAATTCCAAATAAATTGTATCAAATGGTGTAGGTCTATCTAGTTAGTACAGTTACCAGAAGATCAAACAGTAAAGAAAAAAAAGTTAATTGTTAATCTCTTGAATGTAAGTGAAAATCAATGTCTTCTTTAGCGGTAATTAAAACATAAATATAGTTTATGCTTAATTACATTTGTGAACATGTTCCTTAACTGTGTGTATAGATATGAAGTAGCTTTGTGGGAGAATGAATAATTACCCAAAACAAGTGATGGACTGTGTGCTGTCAGAACTGAACAGTGTACAAAGTACGCTTGCTTGAATGACGTTACTTTTTGGCAAGTATTGTAGGAAAATCTTAGTTCATTCATTAAACGTTCTTCTTCAAATCAAGCTTCTTGAATTTTTTTTAATATGCCTCTCTCCTTCATGAAATTGCCGCACTGTACTTTACCTGTTGTGCACCAATCACTTCCTTTGATTTTATGGAGACTAGGAAACAACACGGGCATGATCCAGCCACAGAACCGATGAATTCAGAAACTGATGTACCGGTATTTTTTCTACATTTCACCTGCTTTTCTAATCTGTTTGCCACTTTTAGCCTTAGAATGAAATTCTTCAGTCCCACAGATCTGTTGTCCAGCTAGTTTGTTCCAATGCAGAGTACCGGAAAGATATAATAAAAAGCCATTCGATGATTCAGTTTTTTTTTTTTTTTCATTCAACAAAATAAGGTCATGGTGTCAACGGGAGCAATACCACAATGGTCACAGCCCAGGGCAGTCTCTAAGGTCCCCTTACAAAGCTTTATTTATTTTTTTTCAGACAATGTGATTTCCTTTCCTCAGAAAGCTCACCTCTCTCTAAACATACTTACTCTATCTCTTCCTGTCATATTCCTTCTCTGTTGCTTGCTCTGTATCCGAGATGCCAAACATAACAGTACTGGAGAATTGCATTCTCAATTCACTTTTATTCGGTAGTCTTTGAAACCAATCTTTCCCTCACCTAGTTCAAGCAAACATAGCACCTCTTACTGTGACCTCCCCTGACTCAGCTAATTAATATAATTTTGGCTCTCTTCTACCCACAGGACTCTTTCATCTCCTTTTTTTCTATGACCAGCCATTGAGATATTTCCATATTGTAACATACCAAAATTTTAAAAAAAACACATAAAGGTATTAGAATTTTATAAAATACTCATGTGACTAAATCTTAGCATTCAATAACCATCTGGCTATGAGGATCAAGCAAACAATATATGACACTTAGTAAGTAAATTCCAAAGTAAAACTGTCTAGAGAAAGTGCTCTTACATGTAAAGGGAGAGGATTAAAAATTTTAAAAAAATCTGTGATTGGTATATATTTTACATACCAACTATAGTTTCCCCTCCCTCCTCTCTTCCTGTTCTTTCCTCATACCTCCTCTCTTCTCTATTTCCCCTCCATCCACTCCTCCTCTGTTTTTATACCGAAAGGGTTAGTCCTCCCATGGGAATCAACAAAGCATGTCACATCAAGAGGCAGGATAAGCTCCTCTTCCTTGTATCACCATAGGAAATGAGTTCCAAAGGGCCAATTCATGCATCAGGGACAGGTATTTGTCCCACTGCTACAAATCCCACAAAAGACCAAGCTATACAACAATTACCCACTTGCAGAGAGCCTGGACAGTCCTATGCCGACTCCTTAGCTGTGGGTTCAGAGTCCTTGAGATCCCACAAGCTCAGGCCAGCTGTCTCTGTGGGTTTCCCTGTCATGATGTTGACCCAGCTCTGTCCCCCCACCACACTCAAATAATACTTTCTCCCTCTCTTCAGCTGGACTCCCAGAACTCGGCCCAGTACTTGACTCTGGATTTCTGTGTGTCTGCTTCCTTCAGTTACTAGATGAAGGCTCTGTTAGGACAATTGCAAAAGTCAACAATCTGATTACAGGGTAGGCCAGTTCATGCACCCTCTTCACTATCACTCTTGTGGGTTCCTGGGAGTTTCCCTGGCACCAGGTTCTCGCCTAACCTCTCCAAGGCCTTTAAGTGCCACTGTTCAGTCAAAAATGTAAAAGAGAAAACAAGTCATGTGAATTCACTCACAGTTGTATTCTGTGTCTAACAAGTCAATAATTCAAGAGAACACATTGGAAAGAACCAGTAAACAAGACAGGTAAATTATCAGTCATTGTTAGTAATATAACAACTGTATTTTATCAAGAAAGAAGCTTAAATTTTAATAGCTATAAAACTGTTTTCCAATTGCCAAATGGAGAAAAAACTAAATTGAGAAAAACATCGCATTGATTTCTGAATATTGTATTTTCACAAAGTGGAACACAAGTGTAAATCAGAACATGGTCTCAAACGTTAAATGTTCCAAGTAGTCAGGTGGTAGTGGTACATGTCTTTATTCCCAGTACAGGCAGCAGGATCTCTGTGAGTCTGAGGCCAACCTGGTCTGCAAAGTCAGTTCCAGGGCCGATTCTAAAGTTACTCAGAGAAACCCTGTTTAATCCCACATGCTGTGTGCCCCCCGCAAAAAAAGAAAAGAAAAAAAAGTCAAAGTAATTGAATGTGATAAGGCGTTTCTTAGAAGGCAAAAGGCAAAAAACAGGAGATTAAAAAGCAGACAGAGAAGCCAAGGACAATGGCACTGGGTTTTGATTCTACTGCATGAACGGACTTTGTGGGAGTCTGGTTTGTTTGGATTCTCACCTTCTTAGACCTGGATGAAGGGGGCAGGACTTTGGACTTACCATGAGGCAGGGAACCCTGATTGCTCTTAGTACTGGAGAAGGAGGGGTAGAAGGGGATGGGGAGGAAAAAAGGAGATGGGGAGGAGGTGGAAATTTTTAATATATAAATAAATAAATAAATAGGAAGAAAGAAAGAAAGAAAGAAAGAAAGAAAGAAAGAAAGAAAGAAAGAAAGAAAGAAAGAAAAGAGGCAAAAAACAAAATAAAATAAAATCTTCTACTCTCTAGGCCTGAAGTTCCAGACATTTCACTCAACCACAAGTCACAGGGATTATTGAGAACAATGTAACAGAAATGTCCACATAATTTTTCAGTTTTACTGCCAGGGTTGGAAGCCAAGGCTCACACATACTAAACATGTACCGTATCATTGAACTATACTCTTAGTTATTCATGTGAATTAGAAGTATATTTTTTTCTGTGTATGCATGTGTTTTGTTGTGTCTACAGTGTGATCCATAGAGTTTTTTTCTGTATCTAATAGAACTAGCTAATGAGCTTAAATCTCTATAAACCAACACATATTACTTTATAAAGGTCATGACATCAGAATAGAGAGGATGATCAATGATACTTTTCTAGAATACTTTTTCCATTTCAGGTTTCTTAAACACAAAGATGGTCTGTGTCAAAATAGAAAAGAAGAGATTCATGGTGCTTACTCTGTTCTACCCCAATTTTACCTAAGTACATATGTAACAAGTTACAAGTGTATCTGTGTGTGTGTGTGTGTGTGTGTGTGTGTGTGTGTGTTGGGTGTGTGTGTGCACATTCTTATGTATGTGTAATTCACAAGACACTTTAGAAAGAGGAAACAATAACAAGAAAGCTATTGCAATGATTCTCTACAGGAAAAAAATTGATTTGAATGGATTTCAGAGACTGAGACTACATGAAGCTTACTGTAATAAATTATTCAAGATAACAGTAGTCTTAGGGTACTCATAACTTATTTTTAAATACAAGCCTGGAGCAAAGCTGTATATCAAAATATGGTTAACTATTTGCTTTGGGCAGAGATTATGCTGTTAAACTTAAATAACAATTATATCATTTTTCTTAATTCCATTTATATTTACACATTTAATTCAACAAATCAATAAAATACATTTAATTACAGTATGTAAGTAATAATGTATTTTATACTGTGAATTCTCAGTCAATATAAAATTGCTTCATGTAAAGTCATTATTAGAAAATAGCTTTAGACAAATTACCTGGTATCTACAAATCATATCTATAAAAGAAATGCATTAGTATTTCCTAAAATTTCCATTTTGAAATCTCCAATTAACCCTCCTATTTGACCTCTAACATAAGAGATGCATGTAGAAATGCCTTCAAGGCACTGGTTAATTGGATACACAATTTCTAAGGTAGAAGTCTGATAAAATAATTTTATAGCTAATTTTTACAAATAGGCATTTCTCTATGAAAGTGCAGGCTTTGAGTTTAATTTTTGTGTGTTCTATAACAGGGAAACTTTATAGCTTTTGTTTTCAAAATCATTTTCCATCTTGTGTCAATTCCATCAACAAATATGATAATATTTATTTGTCTTACAGTATATACAACATCTTAAAGAGTCAAGGATGGGCTGAAAGTCAATCGCATTGTTAGTTTCTTTCTGAGGTAGTTCCTTCTTTTACAGTAAATAAATGTACAGTTAATAGAAATATTAATTGCTATGTTGGTTCCATTGTGACAAAATTAGCTGAGATGTTTTCTTTAAGAAATGATATGATTTTTTTTCTAAATATTTTCGTGTTTAAAACATAACAAGTCTAGGCAAGCTACTTTTAGTAAGCTAGATTCAGAATCAATAGTATTGTAGATTGACAAATAATGGTTTAAACTGAGTACTGTACCTAGTATGCAACAAAGGTAGATGGAAGGTTTATACATGCCTTAATGAGGAATGAAGAGGGAAAAGTTTTCTTTGTCAGATTTGAATTAGAGATACTAGAGAATAGTATAGCATCTTATAAGTTCTCAGGAAGTAGCCTAGAGCTACTAAACTAAGTGTTGGAAATAATGACAATTTGGTGACAGTCCACAATTGCGCCTACTAACTTTGAGATTCAAGGTGTAACATCACAGTCTTTGGAGATGGCCAGGAGAGTATGGCATGCAGAGAGATTTAGCTATCTTGTTGATAACATAGGGTAAAACAAAGCTCTGATCTCTAAACATATAAAAGAGGAACTAAATACATTTCTCCCAAGTTGTAAAGATAACCATAGGAATTTAAAATACCCAGAATTAATAAGCTCTAGCTGGAAAAATAAGGCAACATGTTCAAATATAAAACTGTAGATTCACACTAAATAAGAATCTAAAGACAGGACTGAATGATTAGAAGAAGAACAAATTCAAGAGATAATATTTCTTTTTTCAAAAGAAAATAAGTGGAAAGAATGACAAAACATTTATATACAAAACCTTGAAAATCGGTATTTTAACGTAAATTCTAAGAAAAGTATTACATTAAATTAGCCACAACTATAAAAACGAAAGAAAAACATCTGAACATAAATAGTAATAAGATGAAGATCAGAAGTGCAGGCATACAAGATTTCTACAAACAAATTGTGGACAAGAGAAATATATTTACTACCATGTAATGATTAATCATTTAAATGATTGTTCATGTATCAATTAATATTCTGAAATAATGGAGATAAAATTTTGGTGCTATAAATTTTTTTGATTTATTTATAATTACATTTTGAAGAATTGATCAGGAGACACAGTAAAGTTCTGCTGTATTCTAGTATGAAATAGATAGGAACCAATTTGATCATTTCATCACAATGAGCAACAAAACACATACAATAATAGCAATTTTTCTGCATGAAGCAAAAGGTCCATGGAAATTATAGCAGTGGGGAAAATAAGTGAGTACTTTGAACTAAGAAATAAAGAAGAGCCATAAACCTGTTCCAGCTCGACTTAGACCCATCTCAACTTGTGAAATAGGGTGGAACTATCAAGAAAGAGATTCATGAAGTCAGAGCAAGGAATTAGAGTGTAGGCCTGTCTAGTAGAACACAAAATATGATTCAGAAGATATCTTGAAAATCTAAAATTGCACAGGAGATCTACACTGCTGTAGAAAATATTTGTTAAAAGTTATTTTTCAAAGTACATAGGAAAAGGCTATTTTATCTTAATAGTTTTTGTTTCTTTTGCAAAGGTTAAAAAGTAATCTTAACTTTTTAACTTTAACTTAAGTTAAAAAGGCTTAAAAGTCATCTGCTATGCTTTAATAAGTTGATGATATACAGCAAGTACAACTCTATCATGACCTTAGTGTGTGAAATATGTCATGGTGAAGATGAGACCTTTTTACAAGTGCTTTGTTACCTTCTCTTCTAATTGAAGATGGAGAATAGGCACCCTTTTCAGGTAATGTTCTACTTTTCAAATGAGATGCAGTATGGAGAGATACATATGAATGTTATGAGGAACAATTAGATAGGAGACAGTTACACCCTCAAAAATGCCATGAAAAAAAGTTTTCCACACATGCAAATGTACTAAGACACATTAATTGGATGTAATCTCTATAACGCTATAATGTTTGCTGAAACTTTATGTATGTTATAAAACCAATGTCAATGCTCATGAGACTTTTTTATATAAAGAATATTTCATTTTGAAAATGTGTCTCTGTAAGCACAGCCTGGAATTTATCCTCACTAACTGACATATTTGATTTATTAGTAGATATTTGCCTCATGAAAACAAGATATTTAATTTTTAAGATGTGTGTGTTTGTGTGTGTGTGTGTGTGTGTGTGTGTGTGTGTGTGTGTGTGTATGCCCTCACTGGATCAGTCAACGGTGGCAGTAGTAAGGCAGTAGTAAGGTAAAATCTTCTGGAATTGGTGACACAAGTATTTGTGAACTAAACAACTTGAGGATTGCAACTAAACGTAATTCCTTGGGAAAAACAGAAAAAAATATATGAAAATAATGCTGTACATTTTAAAAAGATTTTTAAATCTTTTTAAAACTTCCTATTTAAAGAAAAATTTAAACAGAATTAAAATGTTAGAAATAACAGGCTGGCATTCTTCATTTTACACTGTCTACATTTCTTAAAATTGTCTTTGTTCTGTACTCTTTAATTATAGGAAGCAGCTATTAAATTTCTGATAAACGTATATCTAATTTTAGCCATGTTGTATTTTTTTTCTAAAAGTTTAAACACATTCTCTCTCACACATACATAAAAAAATTGTTTCTTATTAGAGAACTATTAATAGCTACCCTCATCAGTGGTAAAATAGCTTTTTCAAATTAATCAGTAGTAAAATACCTATACTCTCAACTTTCATTAGGTAATCAGGATGACATTCTCAGATAACTAGACAAGCTTGAAGTGGCAGCTTCTGCACGTGTAGATTAATTTCATGTTGATAACACCGGCTTAGGAGCAGCGGATGACTATAATCAATAAGATGACTCAGGAATAAGAACACGAAGTTTGGGCTGGTGATCATCAATTTCAACTCACAAGATATAGTTTTAGAGATATTTTCGGCAATGAAGAAAAAGCTTAAAAAAAAATGAATAAACATTTCATGGTTTTAGAATACTTATTTGATACTAATAAATAAATTTTATAAAATTTATTAAAATGTTAGTTTGTTTTTTTAATTAATTTATTTATTTATTAAAAATTTCCACCTCTTCCCCTCCTCCCTTTTCCCTCCCCCTCCTTCCTTTTCCCTCCCCCTCCTTCCTTTTCCCTCCCCCTCCCCACCTTCCCCTCTCCACCTCCCCCTCCCTCTCTAGTCTTAAGAGCCTCAGGGTTCCCTGCCCCATGGGAAGTCCAAGGTCCTCCCCTCTCCATACAGGTCTTTAAAGGTGAACATTCAAACAAAGCAGGCTCCTACAAAGTTAGATCCTGCAGTAGAATTAAATCTCAATGCCATTGTCCTTGGCTTCTCAGTCAGTTGCCAGCCACGTTCAGAGTGTCCATTTTGATCACATGCTCCATTGCTCCCAGTCCAGCTGGCCTTGGTGAGCTCCCATTAGATTAGTCCCACCGTCTCAGTGGGTGGACGCACCCCTTATGATCCTGACTTCCTTGCTCACGTTCTCCCTCTTTCTGCTCCTCATTTGGACCTAGGGAGCTAAGTCCAGTGCTCCAATGTGGGACTCTGTCTCTATCTCCATCCATCGCCAGATGAAGGTTTTCTCTGGATGGAACTCCTCAGCACTGAAGTAGGGATAGTTGGTATTCCAAGAGTGTGGTTATGTCTTCAGTGATGTTACTCCAACCAACAGACTGAAATTTAGAAAGGCATTAGATGAAAAAAAGAAAAGGAAAATATTGCCCTACTCCAACTAAGGACACAGTCTCAATAAGCTAAAATCTTCCACTAAGTCAAACTTTGGTGAACAATTCTGTCTACAATACACAGACCTTCGGTAAATTCCAGAGGGATCTTGTAGTATATGAATATACATACACACAAAATTTCTTATCTATTATTATCTGCCAGAAAGCTTGTTTTAAGATCATGACTATAGATAATAATTCTACTACAAATATTGAAATGTGGGTATAATTTTAGAGCTAATTGTGTTTGTATTTAGCCAACAAAGGAAATAATGGATGGTATTTTCCATTTTAATTTTTCTAGGAATCTACACATTCTTTATGAAAAAATCTATTAATTTTATATGTTCTCCAATAGTAAACAAGAATGTCTTTTGTTTTACAACTCATAAAATAATTTTTCTTTCTTATCAGTTTTACAAGACTCACTTTAAATGTTGTAAGATGATAAGTTATTTGGTTTTGAATTCTACTTCATAGAAGCTTTAATTCTGAGTAGAAAAGTTACATTTTAATATAAAATACAATTTTTTAAATTTTTTCTTGACACTTATTTTAAATTGTGTTTCCTTAGTTTCAAGGTAGTATACTTCATACTACTCTCTAAAGTACATAGTCCCCTGTTTATAAATATTATTTTTATTGTTGAAATATTATTTTATTATTTACATACAATACTATTTTTATTATTTCTTATATGACTTGTAATTATATTGTACAGGGTCCAAATAATGTTATCAAATTATGAGCAAAATCTCAAAACTTGCACTTGTGTGAGTGAGTTCAGATGCAGAAACATTGCTAACAATTTCTGAGTAAATCAAGTAGCAAATACCTATTTATTGAAACACAAGTTTTAGACAGATCATATTTATGAGGAAAGTTTTTGAAAGGAAAAACTTTTGAAAGTTTTTATCTACTTTTTACATACTTGTATACTGATCTCCCTTACTCCTTAACACACTATTCACATTCTGCTCTTGCCCAAATCTCGCTCACACATATGTATCTCTTTGCTGTTTTGTGAATCATTCAATATAATCAGGATTGCCAGTGTGACCATGAATTTGGAGTTGGTTTGACACTTTGGAATTCACCAATGGCTATACAATTGAAGGGAATAATTCCTCTTCAAGAATTTATTGTTATTCAGAGGTAAAGAGTAGTGCCTTTTCCTCACTCTTCTCCTTAACTGATTATTTGTAGGCCTGTCTTGTGTCAGTGCAATGAAGGTAATCACAGTTTTGTTAAGATAGGTTTACAATCATTGCATGAAATCTAAGGACAGCTTTTTATAGTTCTTTGTCTCATCTAACTTACCCTATCTATGAGATTCACTTAGCATGAAGATAAGAGTTCAAGCCCAACCTCCATGTAATAAACTTCAGTTTCTTGAAAATAATTACCCAAACATTCTGTATGTGAGCATGCACACACACACACACACACACACACACACACACACAGAGAGAGAGAGAGAGAGAGAGAGAGAGAAAGAGAGAGACTGCACATATGAATACATACAAACTCACGTAACTAATACATACACTAAAATTTTTTAAGAATCAATTACTTTTACAAGCTATTATACTTTGAAAGTAAAAGTCTGTTTCCTTTTTGTGGTGATAATTGTATAAAAATGAACTGTCTCATCCCATTACCTTGAACAGATCCCTATTTATCGTTTGATAATTCTTCTTATTTCACTAAGAAAATAAATCTGTAAGGGATTTGTTACCATCAGAGAAATGCAAATCCAAACAACTCTGAGATTCCATCTTACACCTATTAGAATGGCCAAGATCAAAACACAGATGACAACTTACGTTGGAGAGGATGTAAGGTAAAGGGAACACTCCTGCATTGCTAGTGGAAGTGCAAGCTGGTACAGCCCCTTTGGATATCAGTATGATGATTTCTCAGAAAATTAGGAAACAACCTTCCTCAAGACCCAGTAATACCACTTTTGGGTACATACCCAAAGGATGATCAATCATATCACAAGGACATGTGCTCAACTATGTTTAAAGCAGCATTGTTTATCATAGCCAGAACCTAGAAACAACTTAAATGCCCCTTGACCAAAGAATGGAAAAGGTAAATGTGGTATATTTGCACAATGGAGTGCTACACAGCAGAAAAAAATAATGACATCTTGAAATTTGCAGGCAAATGGATGGATAAAAAAAATCATTGAACAAGATAACCCACATCCAGAAAGATAAATATCATATATACTCACTCATAAGTGGTTTTTTAGACATTAAGCAAAGAAAACCAGCCTATAAATCACAATCTCAGAGAACCTAAACAACAATGAGAACCCTAAGAGAGACACACAAGGACCTAATCTACATGGGAAGGAGAAAAAGACAAGATCTCCTGAGTAAATTGGGAGCACGGGAACCATGGGGGAGAGTTGAAAGGGAGAGAAGAGGGAAAGAGGGGGAGCAGAGAAAAATGTGTAACTCAATAAAATCAATAAAAAAAAGAAAAAAGTGTTGGGTCCCTAGAGGACAGGCCTTCGCACCCCCACTTGATCTGTTTTGCACTCTTGCACTTGGTTGAAAACAGGAACAAAAACAGGAACAACCTGTTGTTTTCAGCAATATTTCTAAGGATGTTTACTCCTAAGCCATTGAGTTATGGTGATGAGCTTCCTGCTTTTGCTGTCTTGGCCTCCTCTGCTGAGGGCTATATATACTGTGTGAGAAAGTGGAATAAAGGCTTGTGTGCAGAACCTGAAGTTGTGTTGTGTGTTAATCCCGACGTCCCTCGCTCAGAAGAACGACAGTTGCCATGCTGGCGTGACAAAGTAGAGGTTCCCACCGAGATCTGAGAAAAAAGGGGTAGCGAACAGAAGTCCTAGAGCGGTAAGGACAGATTGGGGTAAAATGGGATCCACAAGCAGTAAGAGAGATAACAGATAGTTAAATTGTTAGAGAAACAGGGAACCGCGGTCAAAGAGAAAACTATAGAGGATTTTCTTAAGAATATAGCCACAGCAAGCCCATGGTTTTTGACAGGTGGAGGTTTGAACATCTCCGATTGGAAACAGGTAAAACCAGATTTGCAGAAAGGGCTGCAAAAGGAGGGTGCCGATAGTGTCCCTATATCTACCTTTTCGCTATGGTGCCTGGTTCGCGATGCCCTACTTACTGATAAAGTGAAAGTGAGACCTGAGGTCGTAGCTGCAAAAGAGATACTTGAAGAAATACAGGAGGAGGAGACTCATTAGTCCATAGGATCTGCAGAGTCGCATTAGGACCAAAAGGAAATGTCAGAGGTACCAGGGGGAACTTTGGAATCTGGCGCAGGACTAAGGCTAGCGCCAAAGTCTACCTGCTTTCGGGCGCAAAATCAGATAGCAATAACCTCTGAGTCAGAAAATGGGAAAGACAGCCTCAGCTCTAGTGCAGAGAATAGTTTATCTGATGAGGAAGCACAGCGATTGCAGGAAATTAAGGTACTTCAGAAAAAGCTGAAGGATTCCTTATGTGTGCTGTCAGCCCCACCTGCTTTTAATGCCAATTGGGGAAAGAGGGAGTCCCGTTGCAGACTGACAGATGACAGGGAAGCCGAAGAGGGCTCTGGAAGAAGAGGAGGTGTCAGTTTTCGGCCCAGGCACACAGTTGCCCCGGTTATAGAGGTACCTGATCCTAACAATCCAGGACAGATGCTGAGACAACATGTGGCCTTGAGCTTTAAGGAGATGAAGCAATTGAAAGAGGCCGTGGCAGTATATGGCTTTCAGGCCCTGTTTACTCTTTAGTTTACTCTTTTGCGGCATTGAATCTTACACCTAGTGATTGGCAGCAGCTATGCCGTGCCGTGCAGTACTATTGGGAGGAGATTACTTATTGTGGAGGGGAGAATATCAAGAAAATTGTTTACAAATGGCTAGGTTAAATGTGCAAGCGGGACAGGCACAGCGCAATCTAGACATGCTTACTGGAGCAGGAGCTTATGCTGACTTGACCAATCAAAATGTGCTCGTTCCTGACATATATCTCCAGATGGCGACCATGGCTACCAAAGCTTGGAAAGCCCTGCCAAACAAGGCCACGGGGGATCAGCTGTCAAAAGTTCTATACTCAGATGCAACAGGATTAGAGAAGGCGGGGCTGATCATAGCTCCTGAGAAGGTCCAAATGCAAGCCCCATATTCCTACCTTGGGTACCAATTGGCCATGGATGGAATTAAACAAACAAACAAAAAAACAAAATTAACTACTAACACCTCTCATCTTAAAACCTTACATGATTGGCAGCAGTTACTGGGAGACGTACAGTGGATACGCCCCTCCCTAGCAATCAAAACAGGTGACTTAAGACCATTGTATGATATGCTCTTGGGAGATCCTGTTCCAATCTCTCCCCAAATATTGATGCCTGTGGCCAGGCAGGCCTTAAGATTTCTTCTGGACAACAGTGAAAGGATCCATCTCCAGCAGATTAATTAGGATCAATCATTAAATTTTGTAGTTCTTGCTCAATTTCACCTTAACGTGTGTTCCCTTCGGTATTATACTCGATGCACGCGAGAAGTAGCACAAGCCATTACATCTTCTTGTCCTCAGTGTGCTCCTTTCCTAAGCAGCCCCAATTTAGGAGTTAACCCACAAGTGTTACGACCAAATCAGTTATGGCAGATGGATGTTACACACCTGCCTGCCACAGGGAAACTTAAATTTGTCCATGTATCAGTAGACGCCTTTTCAGGAGTAATTTTCACATCCTTACATTCAGGAGAACGAGCAAAAGATGCCATTGCACACTGCCTATCTGCTTTTGCCTATATGGGCAAACCAGAGGTTATTAAGACAGATAATGGCCCAGTAAAAAATTTTATCCTTTTGTTCATTCTATGAAATTTCCCATAAAACAGGCATTCCATATAACTCAATGGGTCAAGCAATTGTAGAAAGAGCCAATCAGACCCTCAAGCAATATTTTCAAAAAATTAAAAGGGGGGAGTTCATATTCTCCCAGCTACTCAATTATCCACCATTCTCTTTATTTTAAATTTTTTGACTGTGGAAGCTGAAGGGCGCTCGCCTATGGAGCATCTTACACAAGTTAGGGCTCAGAGCCTAGAATAGGTTTGTTGGAAAGATTTGCAAACAGGAAGATGGATGGAACCAATGCCCTTGTTGGCAAAGGTGAGGGGGGCTGTATGTATATTTCCTCCAGGAGTTGATAAATCAATTTGGGTGCCAGAGCAGTGCGTAAGGCCAGTGACCCAGGATGAAGACCACAATGCTCCTTCTGCTTCAGGTGATGACTCTGGTAACAACAACAGAATTATGAGTGATGCGGAGTCTGCTGAGAAATTCCCCACTTTTAATGCCAGTTAGTATTTCATAATACCTATGGTCCCAAACCTGCTGCATGGTGTTGGGATGCTGATGGAGATTTTAATCTCCACCCAACAGTTATGTGGGGAGAATGTATCACTCAAGAGTCTGATTTGTTATACTGCAGGATGCAATATGACTATTTGATCCTCTGCTTGCGTTCCTGCCCCATTTTTTCTTTGTATTGTGGAGTGGCACTTGGGGGGGGGGTTATTCTTAATTGTTCTTCCAGGATCTGCAAGCTGAGTAATTGCTGGGACGGTTCTAATGGAGCTTTGATCTTTTGAGTGTCTGCTGTGATTCCTCTGCCGGTGCTGATGTCTCAAGAACATCAGGAGATCATCCATTATTGACAGCAGGTGAACAGCTACAATTATTGTTGCAATTGCTGTCACTGCCACTGTGGCTACAGTTGCTGCAGTTGCCATTTCACAGACAACTGTGACTACAGAGACTGTGAATCAACTGTCTGGAAGGGTTAGCAAGTCCCTGCAGACACAGAGTGCTCTGGACTTTCATTTTTGACTTGGACTTTTAAATTTAAATAACAAACTGTGCTTTTGCAAGAACAGGTAGATTCCCTTTGACTCCTGCAACAAGTGTCTTGTACGTTACACCTGCTAATGTTATAAATGCTTCTGATTTGGTTGAACAGTTGAATGCATGTTTGGATGGCCCTTGGAATTCCTTTTTGAATTTCACTCTGCAGACAACTTATCATATTGTTAGAATTAATAGCACATGTGTCCCTGATGTGTCTGGATCAGTCAGTAGAATGCCATGGCCCAGCTTGAAGGTTGGGTCCAGTGATTGTCTGGAATGCTCACTTGTATTCATATTGCTATTGGGGTTATCTGTTTTTGGATTCTCTGCCGCTTTATGTGGCAATCCCACATACAGCACACTGTCACTCAACAAGTGTTGCTTGGACTGTCTTCCGGTAATCAGGAAGTGCCCCAAGTCTGGCTGCAGATATTGCAGAAGTCATAATGGATCCCTACGACAGGCAACTCTCTTGGTATAGTGAGCTCACCTAAGACAGGGATTATGGCCTCCTGTAGACGGGTAAGAGTCTCTATCTGGGAGAGTCCTAAGACAGGGGCACTCATGCTTTTAAAATAAAAAGGGGGGAATTTTTGGGTCCCTGGAGGACAGGCCTTCGCACCCCCACTTGATCTGTTTTGCACTCTTGCACTTGGTTGAAAACAGGAACAAAAACAGGAACAACCTGTTGTTTTCAGCAATGTTTCTAAGGATGTTTACCCCTAAGCCATTGAGTTATGGTGATGAGCTTCCTGCTTTTGCTGTCTTGGCCTCCTCTGCTGAGGGCTAT
The DNA here is from genome assembly GCF_982192425.1 of Myodes glareolus. Taxonomy (NCBI): domain Eukaryota; kingdom Metazoa; phylum Chordata; class Mammalia; order Rodentia; family Cricetidae; genus Myodes; species Myodes glareolus. Next base: position 23,366,055 of record NC_142048.1, on the reverse strand, counting down.
ATATACTGCGTGAGAAAGTGGAATAAAGGCTTGTGTGCAGAACCTGAAGTTGTGTTGCGTGTTAATCCTGACTTCCCTCGCTCAGAAGGACAGTTGCCATGCTGGCACGGCAAAAAGAATAAACCATCCACATTGCATCTCAAGATAGTTATTTCTCACATGATATGATGTACATACTTAGTCTGTTCACTTATGCTGTGGAATTCTTTATATTGATAAATTTCTATTCCTTTCACAGTGCATCAAATCAGTTCAATATTGTAGTCACACAGAACACAAATATAATTTCTACCTTGAAATAAAGAGCCATATTGTTTTCTTCCTTTGTGTTATTTAAAACGAAATTTCTTGAATGTTAGTATTTTCTTCCTATATTAATCATTGCTACCTCTTTTGAGTCTACAACTAGAAGGTTTTCCTGCTCAAATTCTATTATGCGCCGCTTAAGGTGGTCATTGCCCATGGTTCTAATTTATTAATAGATTATCTGTCTCTCCTCAACCCTGCCATAGCTCTCACTTGTATCACACAATCACTTTATCATCCCCTTGTTTTTAAAGTCATTAGTCTTCTTCTTAGCAATTTTTTAACATTTTTCTCATTCCATGAACTTAAGTTGTTTTTTTTTTCAGTCTTTGTGCTCTCTCATTACAAACTACTTTTAAAGCAAAATCTACTGTATTCTGGATAACTTTAAATTCTGTAAATCTTAAGAATTTTACATACCTCAGATTAAAGTAGAATCATTGAATTCATTATTTATACTTCATGACCACAAGTTATGGAAGATATTTGAATTCTTATGTAGCTTGTCAACCTCACCAGTTTGCAGTTTTATCAGAATCAATTGAACTTTTATTTATGTACCTATTACTCCATATTTTTTCTTAATTATGTTAGAATGATCTGGGCTATAATTGGTGAAAATAAACACTATGTTTCATGACTTCAAATTATTTCGTAGTGATTCAATCAAACAGAAGTGTTTCTTTCATCAAATTTGATTCAACATATTTTCCACTTTTGATTCAATTTCTCCAGAGCAGTAGCAGCAGGCATCTTAGCCACTCTTTCCATATAGTACCTTTAGTTTATATAAATATATATATATATATATATATATGCACAGAATGCTCAAAATGGTTTTGAAAATTATTTAAAAGATATAAAGTAATCTAACTAACAAATATCATTATTGTAAATAGATAGAATATTGACTCATGAAACTTTAGAATTTTAATTTAAAAGACTTAAAATTAATCTTTATTGTTTCCAAACTTTGCAACTTTTGTATCACTCAAGTTCTTTTGCCCTGATAAGCTTCATGACTTTATTTTTAATATGATAGAAATTTTAGTCTTTGTGACAGAAATAGACTTAGCTATTCCAAGGCTCCACATACAGTAATTACAAAAAAAAATGAGAAATATTAATTGTGTGGATTTGTTTTAACACACACACACACACAGAGACACACACACACCCCTATTTATTGTTGTGTGACAAAACTTTTCCTGGGGAGATTTCAGACACACGTTTACTCACTCAACATAGTGAGTGCATGACAGACCAAAGTTCCAATACCATTCAAGTGTTGTGATCCTTCTGCCCTCACTCCCCCTGACTGACAGCGGAACTTCCTTGTGGTCTGTAATTGACAAGGATGTTTGTGTTCTTTCTGGCCGGTGGGTTTCCACAGAAGGAGTAGAGGTATAAAAGGTTGCTGGGCAAAATAAAGGTTGCTGGTCTTCCACCTGAAAAGAAGCCTCCTTCTCTCAATCCCGGCACCCCCGCCAGTCTTGCAGTCTGACTGCAGCAAGTGGACATTCCACCGAGATCTGAAAAGTGGGGATATGTGAACGGGGTCGCTCCAGCCACTAGCTAAATCGAGGAGGAGCGTATTGGAGAAGGTAAAGTGTTTCTATTTTTCATCCCCAGAGAGAACTCTGAGGGACAGCCTCCAAAAGATAAGCAAGTATAAAGAGACAGGAGGGTGAATTGAAAGGCCTCAAAAAGTAACTAAAACTCTTAAAGCACCAAGGCATGAAAGTAACAAGGAAGACAGCCAAAGATTTTGTACAGGAGGGGGTTTAAATGTTCCAGACTAGGAGCAAGTCAAGTCAGATTAAAATGAGTATGTGTCTTTTCTTCCCCAGAGATGCTCTGAGGGGCACCTTCAAGAAGATTGGCCAGAAGGGAAACAATAAAGAGGAGGCAGGACGGTGAATTGAGGGCCTCAAAAGATAGAATGTGTAGAGATATGGTATTGTGTTGATTGTGTTGTCCTTTGTGTTCTGGACTGGAGAAAGACATTTGATCTGGGAACTGCTAAGAAAGGTATTTTAACCTTAAAAATATTGGCCTAAGGATTTGATGCTTTGGAAAGGAGGTTCTGCTTTTGTCTCCACAGAGGATGAGAACCTGTGGATTCATTGCAAATTTATGTGGTTTGAATCACCGAGATTCCCTGAAATGTTGATGTAAAATACTCCCAAGAATGCAGCACCCCCGCTCAACAGGAAGTAGTCAGACAGGTTGCTGATGCCCAAACTCCTTAAAAGATTGTTAAAGTGGGGCCCCTTCAGTGGTTCCAGAGCAGGAGCAGTGAGCCTGAGTTCTGCTCCACTCCAAGCAGCAGTTTGGATCCTTGCAACTGGGGCCAAAAGGCAGCTGGAGCAGAGCTTTGCCACCTCAGCCACTGCTGCCGGACTTGCTCTCTCACAGATTGTGCAGACGGCTCAGACTGACAACCAGCTTGCTGAAGAGTCAGCAATGCTTTGAACATTCATATTCAATTGGACATATTGACCTTAAACCAACAAGTAGCTCTGGTTCAGGAGCAAGTGGACTATCTTTGGACTTTTCAACAGTTAATCATGTTATATGTGTTACTCATGGCACTGTATTGCATGCTTCTACTACTGTTATGGAACTCAACCGTCATATGAGAGGGGTTTGGAATAACTGCTTTTGTTAATTTTACCACCCAGTTAGTGCATGCTAGATGGTTGCAGCGCTGGTCTGGCTCCTTGGCACTGTCAGTCCTGGGGATACTTGGTTTAGGGCTATGTGTCTGGGTAGCCATGGATGGGCAATACTTTGGGGGCAGGATGTTACCTAAGACAGGGAATATTAGAGGACTATTCCCCATGATAGGCAAGGTATTATAAATTAAATTGGGGGGAGTTGTTGTGATCCTTCTGCCCTCACTCCCCCCGACTTGACAGCAGAACTTCCTTGTGGTCTGTAATTTACAAGGATGTTTGTGTTCTTTCTGGCCGGTGGGTCTCCACAGAAGGAGTAGAGATATAAAAGGTTGCTGGGCAGAATAAAGGTTGCTGTTCTTCCACCTGAAAAGAAGCCTCCTTCTCTCAATCCCGCCCTCCCCCCGCCAGTCTTGGCTATCCAGGCTGTGCTGGCTGCAGCATTCAAGTTCAATTTAGTGAAACAATGAGTTTTATTGGGATTACATATAGCAATGCCAGTGCAGTGTTGCTTATGGGAACAGAAATGATTCAAAGATAGTTGAATTAACAAAGCCCACTCCAGCAAGGATAACAGTTTTCAGAATCTTGAAACCTGTTCATGTTGAATAGCCTTCATGAGGCTTAGTTAGTTGCAGATTGTCCCTTCCAATGATGTACCTCAGTTCTAAACCTCTTCCAAACAGTTCAACTTTTTTTTTCTTCTTTCAGCATGAGTCTTCTTTATTTATAAGTTTTATTGCTCATAATGAGTGGGAGGAGCCTAGTGAATCTCATCAATTTTAGGAACTTCCTAAAGCTATTTTGAGTCATTTACCTTCCTACTTTAGCAGGTTCCCTACTTGATGGAATAGTTGTATCTCAGAGGAAACTATTACTCAACAGTCATACAGAATAAGTCTATACAACCAAATATGAACTAATCAGAAAATTTAAAAGACAATTAAACTAAAGAACTTGAAACAACTGGTCTATAAAAAATACTCAGCAAATAAATTATGTTAAATATAAAAAGAAATACTGAATTGTTGTTACTATGGTTACCGTTATTATAATTTACTTTCTAACTTTTATCTTTTAGTGTCCAGAGCACACATGCAAATGTACATATTAGTATGTAAATAGTTAACATATAAGATATTTTCAATAATAATAAAGCATATATTAACACAAAGATATAAAATATAGTATCTATACTTTGTAACATGAGGGGCCAGCTTATTGGGGTTTCTGTCCCGCCTAGTACCCCAACAAGCCAGCAAGTCCCAAGGAAAATCACACGGAGTCTACATCAGGTTATAAACTGATTGGCCCATTAGGTCAGGCTACTTATTAGCTCTTATAACTTATGTTACCCCATTATTCTTATCTACGTTAGCACATGGCTCATTACCTTTTCCAGTGGGGCAGCTTACATCTTTCCTCTCCGGTGGCCTGGGCAGAACTGCAGAGGAACCTCCCTGCTTCCCAGAATTCTCCTGTTCTCATTGCATCACCTCCACTTCCTGTCTGGTTTTCCCGCCTATACTGCCTGCCAGGCCAATCAGCGTTTTATTAAAATATGATTGACAGAATACAGACAATTCTCCCGCATCATTTCCCTCTTTTTTTTTTTTAAAACAAAGGAAAATACTCATAGTCCATTTGTTGGGAATGTGGGTGTAGTATTTCAGGCTACTTCCTGCTGGTTATGGGCGCTGATAATCTTATGGGGACCTAAAGAAAATTTAGAATTATCATCAAGTCCTGACTGGAGTATCCTGTGAGTCTTGATCATCTCAGGCAGCAGTCTTGAATCTGTTCTGGATGTAGAACTCAGACATCTGGGCCATCTGTTCCTGTCGGAGATTTCTCAGGTGGCCTTCCTTGATCATACTGGATTTTTCTTAACTCAGAATGAATCCACAACCTCTCATTTTCTGTGGAAACAATAGCAAAATCTCTTCTCCAAAGTAACAAACCTTTTGACTTCATTTTTGAAGCCAAGGTATTTTCAAAATACCTATCTTGGGTTAGTTCAGCAGTATTTATAAACAACAGTCCTTTAGCAGCTGATGCTCCTTCCTCAGCATTCAAACAATTCAAAGAGAGCATAATAGCATACAGTATCAAGATTCTCTGTGTATTTTCCATCTTTATGTAGCTTTATTTTAACCTCTATTTCTTTTATTTTTACTTTTACTTTTTGAGACTGGTTCTCTGTATATCTTTGTCCTGGAATAACTCTGTAGACCAGGCTGTCCTTGAACTCACAGAGATCCACTTGTCTCTGCCTCTCAAGTGCTGGGATTAAAGGCAAGTGCTGCCATACCTTGAACTCACAGAGATCTGTCTCTGCCTCCCAGGCATTGGGATTAAAGGCGTGTACTACCACACCTAGAGGTCACAGAGGTCAATCTACCTCTGCCTCCCTTGTGCTGGGATTAAAGGTGTGTACCACCACACCCAACTACTTTCTTTCTTCTTTTACCCTAAGAACTTTAACTTTTAGCCTGCACATATTTTTAACACTTAGTAAACCATTTAGAGGTTTTCTTCGTCTTTGAACCTCTCTTTACAGTATCTCTCTCTCTTTTTTCTGACCACATGAGTCTAAAACCATGGCTTTGATGGTTAGACCCAGCCCATTATTTAGCTTTCCAGCATCATGGCTGAGGTACCAGCCAGAGCTGTGTTCACTGCCACAACTCTATGGCGTTTCAAGGTCCTTGCCAGCAAGCAAACTGCAACATTCTGCTCATAGACCACACTCAGTTGGACTGCCTGCCTAAAAGAGTCAGAGTTTGCCCTGGCAGGACAGCCAGCACTTTAAAACAGCGTAGCTTTTTTCCTGCTACGACTGATAACCGAAAAGCATGCGTTCAGCTTTTCATCAATACTATTTAAGTATTTCGTGGCAGGCCTTTTTAAAGGAGCTGCAAAGTTTTGCAGCTAAAGCTGAGTCAGGAAGTCTCTCTTAGATGAGAGCACTTGCTTGCCTCTAGCCAGCAGAGCAGACCCGAGAAATTGCTGCTACCAAGAAACCATGCTTTACTCTATTTTTTCCCAAACTTTCTCAGGCTTTCTGTGGATGCAGTTATCCACGTCTGGGCGCCATTTGTAACATGAGGGGCCAGCTTATTGGGGTTTCTGTCCCGCCTAGTACCCCAACAAGCCAGCAAGTCCCAAGGAAAATCACACGGAGTCTACATCAGGTTATAAACTGATTGGCCCATTAGGTCAGGCTACTTATTAGCTCTTATAACTTATGTTACCCCATTATTCTTATCTACGTTAGCACATGGCTCATTACCTTTTCCAGTGGGGCAGCTTACATCTTTCCTCTCCGGTGGCCTGGGCAGAACTGCAGAGGAACCTCCCTGCTTCCCAGAATTCTCCTGTTCTCATTGCATCACCTCCACTTCCTGTCTGGTTTTCCCGCCTATACTGCCTGCCAGGCCAATCAGCGTTTTATTAAAATATGATTGACAGAATACAGACAATTCTCCCGCATCAATACTTAACAAATTCATTCTCCGCACAATCACTGATAGTCTAATTTTGTATTAAAGATATATAGTAGATTTAATTTTGTAATATTCTTTCTTTTGCTTTTCCTTTTAGATTCTCTTGAAATATTATTTCAGCCAATGTCACTAATATTGTTCTTTTTAAAAATAATAATATGATGTTGGGATGTCCCGGGCAGCTTGCAGCCAGGCAGAGGTTGCCACCAGAGCAGTACAGGGTCCCTGGGCGAGCAGCAGAGTCAGGCGGCTGGATGTGGTGGACAGCAGAGTAGATGGACATAAGGCTATACACAAAGCTAAACATTTATTATTTAAAGAAAGGGAGACATAGACAAACATGGAGAGAGAGAGAAAGCACATGTACACAGGGCAAGAAATGGACAGGAAAGAGAGAAGCCAAGATGGCGACGAGGTCAGAAGTAGCTGGGGTGGGCGTGGTTAGTTCTTAAAGTGTCCCAAAGGAATAACATTTAATCTTACAAGTTACTTACTGACTGTTTCCTTTGTTATTATGACTTACCAATAAGTATGAGATACTTTGAGGACTTCATCTTCCAGTCACTTAAATTTAGGTAAAACAATATTCTGACTTCTTTTAATTCTCCTTGGTCTCTTGAGTGTTGAGTTTATAGTTATCATCACAACAACCAACATTATAAGTTATTTCTCAAATCTAGCATGTGAATAAGTAATACAGTAATTTCTGCAGGAGATTAGCAAAAAGAAAGTTGTGTGTTTTACAGTCTTCACTTGCATATATGAGAGAGCGAATAATACATGAGACTGTAGAATATGGTGCAGTTGTGTTCTTTCAAGAGGAATGTGTCTCTCAATTAATCCAGGAAATAGATAAATAAATTATAAAATTCTTACCTTTATATTGATGGCTTATAGTTATGCTAACCTGGACCATGAGCTCATAAACAAAATTTTAAAATTTTGTTTCTTCTGTTATTATATGTATTAGATTAAATTCTGTATGTATATTTCAGCATTATATTATCCCACTGAAATGTATTCATACAAACAATTATGAATCAATTTTGTCACACTATATTACATCAATACAATTGTGTCATTGTATTTATTTATTTATTTTACATTTTATTCAGTAGAAAAAAATTGTCATGTGTATTACATTTAATTGTATATATATTCTGTATTGTTCAATGATATCTCAATATATTGTGCTTAAAGTTCTATCAGGTGGTCAGGAAGTTTTGTAATTTTAGTTTCTCCTATAAAAAAATTTGACGCTAAAGCTTGAGAACAGACTTTGTAAGTTATAAAAAATTAGAAATAATTTTTATTATGCTTTGATTAATTTTGGAAATCAACCATGCTATGTTAATCATAATAATGGATTTATAAATTATTATAATTTTCTATGCATACAGTTCATAAGTAAATAATTAGAATTTTCTTTCTCACATTTAAATCTTTTATTAATAAACTGTTAAGAGCCTCCTGAAAAAAAGCACAAACAGAAGTGCCAATTAAATATGTATCTTTACACCAATCTTAATGAAATGAAATAAAGTTTTACTACTAAGTAAAATATTTGTATTAATTTTTTGTAGTAATCTTTATTTGACAAATAAATAGCTTTCTGCCCTTTGTTCTGCAGAGAGCTTTTATTAAAACTGGATATTGAATTTCTTCACAATGTTTTTGCATGTATTATAATAATCCTATTTTTCTTGGGAATCATTTAATCTGCTATTTACATGATGTTAATTTGAAATGTTAGACCAAACTTAAGTGGATTAAAAAGTAACATTTATATATTGTGCCTTTTATGTGCTAACACTTGGCTTACCAGTTATTCTTTTATTTCCGTGATTGCTAGTGGGCCATGCTGTTCGTATACATATGGTTTGAGAATCAAGAACATATACAAATCTTACAATACTAGAGTACTTTCTCTCATCAAGCTGGTAGACTGATACTGCAAAATTGGAATTGTATCTTATTTGAATGTGGAAGAAAATGCATAGGAATTTGGAGACTGCTAACTTTCTTCATGACAAACTTTTAATTAGAGGTGGAATATCATCTATGTTCCGATGATAATTTTCGGTTGCTGTTTATATATATTAAAGCAGTATGAATACCATTTTTCTATTCTAGCATTTATCTTCAAACATAATTTAATTATTCAATTATTTTATTCATTTTCTGAAAGGTTTCTATAACTAGACACACCCCTTTTCTTTTTCTTTCTTTTGCTTTTTAATGTGTAGTATTATGGGATTTCTGTATTTTTTGTACTTAGAAGACCAATTACATACTTTATTATCTGCTTTCATTATTCAGTTCATGGTTCAAATTGTTTTCCAATTTCTATCATTCTGTCTGTTTTTATTAAATGGTATATGCAAACCACTAAGTACACATTTCTCTTTTGTTCTGTAAATTACTTGAACTTTCATTTAATAGAATGATGTATATTTCTTATGTATAAGTTCTCTATACTCACATACTTTTAAACAAATTTTATTATGAAATCACTTTCAAGAGCAAAGAATGCATTCTAAGTGCCTGAAGTAATGAATATTTGGAAATACATGTAGCCTTATACTTTTATGTGCATTAAGATACAATATATACTTTCCTTATTCTTGCTTTTCCTCAGAGTCAATCTACCTTACCCAAGTATATAGTATTTTCTGGACTTTGTAACTAAGAAGCTACTTTTATGGATCTTAACTTTATCTTTTTTATAGGCTTATCAAATTAATCTATATTACACTGTCATGAAGAATACATTCTTTTATAATAGGTCAGATATTTAGATGGCATCATCTTTAACTGTCAGTAATTAAAATAATCTTTATTTTTATATATAATTTATCTAGGTTTGTTCTTCCTACAACCATTTTCTAAATTCTGTAATTTAGAGGTAAAATAACTTTCTGACTGCTAGAAATTTTTATCTCCTAGCATTACTTTTGAAATGCTAACCCTGTTTTACTTATACTCTTTTGCTTCCACTGACTATATTATTTATCTAATCAATCCTTATCTAGGATAAATGTTACTATCATTGATTTTAAGTATTATTTTCTGTTTCAAACTTATCTCCCTGACTTATTGTTTAGGTTTACCTAATAAATTGTATTTTATTCTTTTAATCTTCTACATTGTTTCATCTAGTGTTGAGGTTTGGTATAATTTATGATTTTCTATTTTAAACTTGGTTTTAAGGTAGATATCTCTGTTATTGCTTATTTGAAGTTAGAAAATCTGTTTTTGTCTATCAGACAACGTCTTCCTTCTGGGTTTGTCTTTCCAAATTCAGTTGTTTTGTTCTAGTGAGTTTCACTGATTGCTGTCATCTGCACTGACACGTGCTCTCTCTTAGTGCATTAAAGATCCTGCAATTTCATTTGCCTCACTTCTGAAATGTCTGATTTTAGATTAACTGAAGTGATTTTGCTAGATAGTCTCTTCTCCTTTGAGTTGTTTCTAAGATTTCCTTGCCATCTCTGATTAACTCTTTTTAATAGAGTTAATCTATTAAATCCAGATTAGATGGAGATATTTCTTCTATCTTTTCTATCATTTTTCTTTTAATTCACTTTTATTTTTTATTACACAGTTGATTGATAGTTATGCCACTCTATGTTTTAAATCTTATTTTTTTACTAAACTAAAATACATTTTGGCCAGCTCATTTTATCATCCATTTTCCCTAAAAAAATCATTTACTTTCAGCTATTACTCACACTACATATAATACTTTAATATAATATTATCAAAGTACATATGCTTTGAAAAGCTGCTTTTTCCCAGAGATAATCTCATCTGTTGTGCCAGTGGTTCACCTTCAAATGCTTTATTTCTTGTGTGACTTAGCATATTTTTCAATGAGTTTATGCTATTTAGACATAGTTCTAATCGTTTTCTAAATTCTTTTTAATTTATTTGTGTTATGTTCCTAGTGTAATATGTAATTCTAAAGAAATATTTTGAGAGCACAAACTCACAACTGTGAGTTTATGAATACATTTAAATACAACCTCTCTCCTCCAGGCTTCTGTGAAATCGTACTTAATATTTTAAGATACATAATCTTCATTAGCTGAAAACATCACTTTAATGTGTATGAAAGCAACAATATAACACTTTTCAGCATCTTTAATATTTATTAGCAATAATGTATGGTAATGTTATTTGCATAAAACTAAAATACATTTTTGTTTTAATTCATTCGCTTTTTGTTATTTCTGTGTGTATATGTTTACCTTTATGTGCCTGTGTGTGTGTGCATGAATGTGTGTTTGCATGGATTTGTGTTTCCATAGAGGTCAAAGGTTTATAGGTATTTTTCACAATACTTTGCTACTTTATTTTGCCAGTAGGGTCACTCATTGAACTTGGAGTCTGTTGGCTATACTTAAGGACCAGAAAACTTCCTAGATCCTCCTGTCTTTATACCCCAAAGACTGATATTACCATATAAGTCTCTATGCTGGTTTGGTATGATGGTTCTGGTAGTATGAGCTTAGATTTTCATGTATGCCAAGCTATCACTTACTGACAGTGATTTCCTCAGTCCTCATTTTATGAACTTCTTGATGTAGACCCTTTAATTTCATTAATTAAAAGAAAGCTGTCAGCTTTCTGGCAGATAGCAGTTAGACTCATCTTAGATAAATGAAATAATGATAATAATAATCTTTTAATAAGACCGTACAAAGATTTTTGTATACAAAAGAGTCACTTTTACACCCCAGATGAAGTTGTTTATACCTGTTTGAATAGGGATGATCAGATGAGGAGAAGGATGAGAGGAGTTGTCAGAGGGAACACATGCAGAGACAGTTAGAATTAAGGGGCATTTGCGGGGTAGTATGGAAACATTGTATAGTGGAAACTTCCTAAAATATGTGAGAGGGATCATAATGAATCACCAAATATTAGGGAGGACATAGTTTAAACTGGACATCTTTTATCACCAAAAGATTAAATACTGGAACTGGCTTATAACTGAGTTGTTGGCCATATTGATCCCATGGAAATCCTCAATCAACCCAGGCTTTTGCAAAGTAAGTAGATTGCTATACAAAAACTGGTGGCAAGGCTCCATTGCTGTAGACAACACCCACCTAAATCATTGAACATTAAGAGGTAGACATGATGCTCACATAAAACCTTAATTCCTAAGTTTTAGTGTCTTTGGTATGAGAATGTACTCTGCAGTCTACCAAAAGAGAAATACAAACACCAAACCAGCCAGAATCCCTTTGCTCTACAATGCTGCTCTACCTCTTAAATATATTAGGGCAGCAGATGAAAATAAACTTATAGATCCACAGTCAGGAAATACAAAGAGAGAAAGAAACATTTGAATATTATAAATCATGTTTCCATCAAATCTCTTTCCTCAGAACTCAAGGAACCCTTTTCAAGAGGAAGCAGAAAGAATATAAAAGTCTGTGGAAATGGAAGATATAAAGAAAATGAAGGCATCTAAATCAACTCAACAAAGCTCATAATGAAGCAGAAAGCAGAGGGCTGGGGCTGAAGCAGTTCTCATGCTTATATATTATATCTTTCTCCTTGAGTCTTTTATGGGACTCAAGAATGTGTAAATGAGTGGCTTTCTGACTTTTGTGCTTCTCCTTGACTCCTTTCCTTCTGTTGGTTTGCCTTGACCAAATTTAATGTGAGGATCTTTGTATTAATCTTATAATATTAGATTTTTGTAATGCTTGATTATCTCTTATAGACTGATCTTTCCTAATAAGATACAGAAAGGTAATGGATCAGGAGGGAGGAGGTGGAAGGGGAGAAGGAACTGGGAGAGTGAAGGGAGGGGAAGCTGTAATCATGATACATAGTATAAGAAAGAAATCTATTTTCAAATAAAAAAAATAAATAATCATTTTTAAAACTTTTCTCATGATTTTTTTATTTAACAGTTAGCACTGTATTAAAAGCTTTTTTCTTGATCTTCCACTGCAATAAGAAGTCTCTCCCTATTGTTAAGAATTACTATTGTTGATACAGATGAAGGCACTATTCCAAAAGAACTAAAGTCAATCTAAGTGATCAGTTGGGAAGTACAGCCTATATCAGAGAGTCTACTTCCAGCAGTGTTCCACAACCTGGCACTGTGTGCATTGTATAATCTTACTAATATAACTTCGTTAATACAAGACACTTTGTCTTTCTGACTATAATTGTCATTTCACCCACATATATACTAGTTCCAAAGTAAGTATATGCAATCTATCAGTCATGGAGGTTTTTCATCACAAATGTTGGCATAATTTTGAGATATTATTTTCAGATATCCAACTTCCTATATACAATTTTGTAAAATTCATTCAATTTAGAATAAACACGTTGGAAGGCTTCAGAAAAGATTTCACATTCCAAAGTCATCACTTTCTAAATTGTAATGTAAAAGCATTTGGATTCTTATGGTATTTTCAAAAATTGTACACATTAAAAACAATAGTGATTTAATTATTAGTATTATTATTCTCAGTCTGTAATGTAATTTCCCCATGGTCAATGTCACTATGAACTGTCATTCCACAGCAGCAATGTTTTACAGTTTTCTAATTAGCCCTAAAACATGTAAGTTTGCATACCTTTTTTTGTTGTAGGGAAGAGTATATCAACATTAAGTCATTTTATCTTTAAAGTTATACCAAAGCAAATATTTACAAAAGATATTAAAACAAATGCATAAATAATGCAAATGAATATCAATATGCCAAGTACATCCAAATATTTTCACAATTAAAGAAAAATGATCAAAGGAATGAACAAATAGAAAAGTTTACATAGAAGTAGACTGTAGAAAATTGATGAACAGCTGGACAATAATAACGTTAATAATAAAGTCGGTAATGAAAAACTATGAAGACAAAAGAATGCGACCTGAAACTATTACAGTGAGTGATGTGGCCCAGGCCGACAAACACAAGTCCTAGCTTTGAAGTACCTGTAGAAGTCAATAGATTAGAAAGATGCAGGTGCAGGGGTTAGAGTGCTGATTCATTAATGCAGTTGTCGATACACAGTGGAGGAACGTAGGCAATATTAAAATAGAAGAGAAGACTGGTAGGTGTAAAAGGATTTAAGCAGGGAGAAAGTGAAAGAATGGAGAAAGCAAGTTATGGCAGAGGGTTAACAAAAGCAAAGATTATATAAAACATAATTTCCAAACTAAATTTGAAAGGAGACACCAAGTAAGGCTGGACAATGCTGCTGTTGAAATCTGTCAAGTGGCAAACAAAATATTCAGTGCAGGATGTAGAATAGCTACTTGTGAGTTGTTGGTCAGAGGGGCTTCAGGAATCCCCTCTAATGATGTTATTCTTCTTGGTTGCCCACCAACACTAGAATAGAACTCAGAGCTGAATAAACCATACATGGTGATTACAAGACACAGAAAAATAAAGATGTCACTGAACATGGAATGTCCTCTCAGCTGACTAGCTTTCTATAATATGAGAAGGTATTGTGTCTTGGGGGATGTAGGGGATAGCATCAAGTCTTCCCAAGATCTTAATCCTAAGTACCATAATACCAACCTGTCAGGCAAGATCAGCACTCCTGATCAATAGTGGCATTACTGTTATGATAATAGTTAATTGCTTTCTGATTAAACTCTGGTGCTTTTTCACGTAAGGAATCCATGCCTGGTACAACAAAACATTTAAAAATATATGGCTAGGGATGTCATTGACTCCAGGTAGACCTTACTAGTATTATTAAGCTTAATGCCTTACCATCAAACTGTCTTTTAAATCTTTATTTTTATACCTAGAAAGAAAAAAATCTACTTTTAGACTTAGAGCTTTAATTTTTAGTTAACAATGGTGAATCTAAAGGCTCATGACTGTCCAAGATGCTAAGAAAATGTAACATTTGACTGTGTTTAGTCCAAAAATGTTATTTATACCACCCTACAGCTATATGCATATAGTGGATAAGAAACAATGCAAGAGCTGAAAAAGAAGACCAGACAAAAACTTCATCTCTGGCCATGACATAGTTAATGCAGTAATGAACTCATCACAGCTGGCTTCCTGTAGTGAGCCCATAATTGAAAGGTCCTATTAAGACTTACATATGGCTAGGCAAGAGGCTTGAAGTGAATTTAAAAAAAAATGGACATAAATGTGGGAAAGGGACTTTTAGATGGGAGGGGTTCTTATAGGAGGTGGGAAGAAAATCAAATGGGTTGTGGGGTAAGAGTATTTGAATTTATTATAAGCACATATTGATCATCAAAGAAAAGATTTAACAAATTGAAAATTCAATACTTAAACATATCATATCTATTGTATTGTCAACAATACAATATTGGAGAACACACTATGTTCAATAGCCTGGAAGGAATATAACAGGGCATATTTGCAAGGACAGTGTTTTAATTCCTCTTGTAGACAACAAAATGCCTACTACAGTGCTGTTACACCTATGGAGAAAAATGTTAAACATTTATCAAATTCTACATTCGTTGACTCTTTATCCTGCTAATTGCAGCCCAATAATTTATTTTGAATTGAAGTTTTTATGTGTGGCCATAACTATAATAGCATCACAAGAAACAACATCTTATCTTACAATAAGTTATGAGTAAAAGAACTATGGCACATATACAACACTGAAATATTTTAAGGAAAAATATAAATTGTCTTTGGGATAATGTTATTATGTTACTATTCTTGCATATGAATGCCATGGGTTCCTAGTTAGAGGAAATAGAATTGAAAATAGATATATCTAAATGTAGATTTATAAGAACCACAACACTTAATAAAGTTTTAACAATTTTAAACAGAAAAGATACCCTAGAAATTAAATCTAAAGCTATATTATACAAAGTCTATACTATGGAACTAACTAACATACAGAAATAAAGCATTTTCAATGTCCTAAAAGGCACAATAAAATGATATGTGTTAGGAGAGAAAACAAGGTATAACCATGCCAAGTTAAAAATAACTTAATACAGTTTATATGTCATGATTCTGGTAATAATAGTAACATAAAGAAGTAGAAGAGAAAATGGTTAATCCAGCACACAATGCAAACAAAGTGCTTGATTGATACTTAGAATAGAACACAATACATAACCTACGACCATCTCAATGAATCGTTGTCAAGTACATAGTGTAAGGTTTGGAATTTCCTTCAATTAGGAGAATGATATTCAAGCACAAAGATTAGAAGCAACGAGAATGGAACAGTTCAGTGATTGATTGTTTTGGTTTGTATTCTTAAGTAATTGTAAAGAAACATATCTGGTAAAATATCTCGTTTAACTTTCCCATGAAACAATAAGCTGCAAACAATGTGTTACTCATAGACTCTGCTCTGCTATGACCTCAGAAAGATCATACTTCCCATTGTGTTTTGGTGGTCAAGGAACAGCAGTGCATAATGCTTGTAAGTTCTCTGGAAGTTCTATCTATCCTGGAAAAATGTCATGGCGTGCCTCTCAGTGGCCATCTGCCAGCTATTTTACTCGGATGCTTTCCTTCTTCCTGTCTTACCTTCTCTAGCATTATTTATATTTCATGCATATGAATCAAGGTCAGAAGACATAAATATGCATGGAATATGTAAGCCTGCAAAGATCCTCTTTTTATTTTGTTTAGTGATTGTGAAGGAACATTGTCTTCCTTGGCCCAGATTTACATTTCTGTTTATTTTGATAGCCTTACATAACAATCTGTGCACAAAGGTGTTAGGAACTAACTATGGGTCTCTCTCATTTCTGCTTGTATTACAAGAGGAGACAATGACTCTTTTGTACTCTGAGACCTTATGTTAAGGATGCTTGTATGCTAAACTGCCTGGAAATATATTAGTATGTTCCTTCATAGGATGATGTCAATTGTTCTGCTATTGTTTACTATCTAATATAATGATAATGCCTCCTTCTGGAACAAGGGTTTTGAAGGTCTGGCTGCAATTTCTTTTATAAGTTTGGTGTTTCCTCACTGAGAAATATTCTGAAAGCCTGAATTTGTACCTTCATGTAGGCACACCTTGTAGCTTAGGATACAGAACATGGTATAGATAGGAAGTTTTTGCTTTGCACTTTGATGCACAGGATAAAACTACTCATTCCTTACTGAAGTCTTTCATGTTTCTCCCAATGCACATAGAACCATGGTGAGCTTACTTCTTAGCTTGTAAGTGCTGTAAAATCTAAACTTCTTCCCAGTTCTGGAAAGATAGCATTTAAGACTTCAGAAAAAGAAATGTTCCCATGTTGGCAGTTGTCTCAATTTAAAATGATTAGGAGTCGTAATAATCTGTAAACCTAAGATCTGAACCAAAATCATTAAAATTAAAATACAATTCATATTTCATAGGGTCTGTCCTTAGACTGGTATACTTTTCATTTCATATAACACAAATATTTTATCATATTTCTTTGTGTCTAAATTAGACTCTTATTGCTGTGAAGAAACGCCATGACCACGGCAATTCTTACAAAGAAAATATTGATTAGGGTGGCTTGCTTGCAGTTTCACAGGTTTAGTTTATTGTCATTATGACAGGGGCATGGCAGTTTACAGGCAGGTGTGGTGCTGGCTGCTGAGAGTTCCATATCTTGCAGGCAGTAGGACGTCGACTGACTGTCACACTGAGGAAAGCTTGAGCAAAACAGAGTTGAAAGCTTGACCCCACAGTGACACACTTCCTTCAACAAGGTCACACCCACTCCAAGAAAATCATACCTCCTAATAATGCTACTACCTATGAGACTATGGTGTTCAATTAAATTAAAAAAACAGCACATCTTATATATCATTATTTATTTTTTCATTTATCACTATCATCTACTTATTTAATTTACTATATATATTTATATACACCATACAAATACATATACACATATGTAATGAATCTATCATCTTCATGCTATCTAACTATCTTTGTGCATTAATTATATGATATAAAGTAATAAGCCAACCAGGTATTACATCATGAGTACATTATGAGCTACAGGCAATAGGAGGAATTAAAAGGAATGTTTTAATATCAGTTGTTAAAATAGGGTAAAATTTGGAATTATGGAAATTGTTTCTGTAAAGAAATCTTGAGTCAGAAGTGATTGCCTATTTCCAGTACCCATGTTTTCTGTCTTCTTTTCTATAGTGATTTCAGTAGAAAAATTGGAATGATTTATTATCAAAATAATTTTAACAATAGTAAAAGGTTAGTTTTTCAATGCAGAAGATATAAGCATTTTAAAAAAATCTCTGGAAGAGATTTTTCTAGGATTTAAAGGGAAGATAAACAATTTAGTATGTAAAGTCAAAACAACAGCTGTGATTTAGGAAGATGCACATGGATTTGCTTGTTCTTGAAGGCTATAATACATCATAGGGATTACAAGAGAATGGCTATATGTAAGCATTATAGGACTGTGCTGAGCAGGGCCTCCTAATGCCAATGGATTTAATAGTTAACCAAGAGAAGAAAACTAAAAGCAGATGCCTCCAATCATTAATCCAGTCCCTTCAATTTGGGTGGAATCTGTTGAACATTGTTTTAACATTTAGTTGATAAATATTTAGTTGATAAAATATCCTGCTTTTTTCTTGTTTGTGTTTTTTTTTAATTTTCGCTCTAGTTCATATATTTCTGAAAAATGCCTAACATTCTAGTCACATGATGACTGAGATGTATAGCAGGCTTTTTATTTTGGGCCACCATCCAGGTCCCAAATCATGACATGGAGACTTACTATTAGCTATGAATGCTTGGCCTAGCTTATTTTTGGCTATCTCTTTAACTTCAGTTAATCTGTTTCTCTTTATTTTTTGCCTTGGGAACTTTTACTTTTCTTTCCTTTTGTATATCTTATTTTGACTGCTTTTTGTGTCTGGCCCACTGGTGGTTGCCTAGCTACTTGCCCATGGTATGCCCCCTCTTTTTCTTCATTTCCTCTCTCATTCTTCTCTTCTTCCTCCCCAGAGAGAACCTAGATTTATCCTCCTACTTATTCTGTCTACCAGTTCTGTCTATCCCATCTTGGCCTGGCTATTGCAATTTCAGCTTTTTATTAGACCAATCAGGTGCTTTCAGTAGGAAAGGTGAAACAAAAGCAACATATGTTTGCATAATTAATCCAATGCATCATTAACAAAAGTAACATATTTTTACATAGTTGAATGTTCCACAGCATAGATGATCAAAGCTCTTCAGAGAAAAGAATTTATTTTTGATTGTGGAAGCATAATTCCAAAGAGTTCTCGTGAGTTGTTTTGTTGTCATAATTATTCAGAGTATCTGAAAAGTTTCATCCATTGAGACTGAGAGTAACTTTGGATATTTATACCTGAAGAGCAATCTAATTACAGCCACACGAATTATACTGAATTATTTCTAGTATTAATTGCAGGTTTTGTATCAGTGACTGTAAATCTGTAAACAAAATTAATTATATAATATTTAACTCTATTAGTTTGCATAAATAAAGCATAAATACTATTTTTTTATTTTATATATTATTCTAAAAGTAAGAAAAATACAATATTGGCATGATAATTTTCATCTTGTTTGTCCTTCTATAAACTATATTTTAATCATAATGTCTGACTATGGTAGGAATATCATTAAATTAATTATAAAACAACATGTAAACTAATAGTCCAGAGTTTAGAAGTAAAATAAGCTACAATTCTGCCTTGTGTTTTAGATTTAAAATAATACAAAATTTCATTTATCTATATATAATTGTAAGACTGAACATTTTGAATATAGTTACAACAAATAAATATGATGTTATAAGCTAAAAAATTAAATGTTAGTGAAAGTCTTTTATATTGTATACATAGTCCTATCCCCTTTTAGACACAGGATCACCTACAGCCAAGAACAGTTTGACACTTCATTTAATGGAGGATTACCTTGACCATCTGTGGTCTCGGGTTTACATCCTACCAGGTCCCATATCCATTTAGTCCCAAATAAATCACACAGAGGTCTACATTACTTACAAACTGATTGGTCTATTAGCTCAGGCTTCTTATTAACTTTTATAGCTTATATTAGCCCATAATACTTGTCTGTGTTAGCCATGTGACTTGGTACCTTTTTCAGCAAGGCAGTCACATCTTGCTTGCTCTGTGTCTGGGTGATGACTACAGACTGAAACTTTTCCTCTTCCCTGAATTTTCATTGCCCTGCTTATACTTCCTGCTTGGTTGCCATACTTATATTTCCTGCCTGACTACTGGCCAATCAGTTATTTAAAATACAAGTGACAGGGTACAGACCATACAGAGCATTGTCCTACAGTACTTCCCTTTTCATTTTTTAACAAGAACTCTGACTGAAATCTCCTTTGTTTAGCTTTTCTATTGACCGTTATTTATAACAACTTGTAACCAACATTCTAAACAAAGGCAAACATCCATAATCCATTTTTGGGAAATGTGGGTATACTTTTCCAGGATACTTCCCACTCACTGGGGATGCTGATAATCTTATGGGGACCTAAAGAAAATTTAGAATTATGATCAAGTCCTCTCTGGAGTATCCTGCAAGTCTTGATCATCTCAGGCAGCAGTCTGAACTGTTCTGGATGTAGAACTCAGATATCTGGGCCATTCTCCCTATTGAAGACTTCTCAGGGGGTTTTCCTTCATAACATCTTATTTTTCTTAATCCATAATGAATCTACCACATCTCATTTCCTGGGGAAACAAAAGCAAAACTTCTCCAAAGTAACATATTTTTGACTTCAATTTCAAGTCAAGGCATTTTCAAGATAAACATATTAGGTTAATCCAGCAGCATTTATAATCAAATATCTTTTAGCAGCTTTTGCTTTTTCCTCAGCCATCAAACAATTTAAAACAACACAATAACATACAGTATCCAGACTCTCTGTGTATTTTTCATCTTTACATGGCTTTATTTTAAACTCTATTTTTTTTATTTTAATTTTTAACTTTTGGCTTTTTGAGACAGGGATTCTCTTTGTACATTTGGCTGTCCTTTAACTCACATAGATCTGCCTGCTTCTGCCTCCCAAGTATTGGGATTAAAGGTGTGGGCCACCACACCTTGAATTCATAGAGTTCTGCCTGCCTCTGTCTCACAAGTGTTGGGATAAAAGGTGTATACCACCACACCCAACTACTCTCTTTCTTCCTTTTTTATTTTAAGGACTTTATCCTTTTGCTTTTCTTTTCCAAGCCTACATATATTTTCAAATACTGTGTAAACTGTTTAGAGACTTTTTTTTCTAAAACTATGTTTACTATATCTCTCTTTTTCTGACCACATGAGTCTTTAATTTGCTAAGAAATATAGGTAGGATTCAAGCTGTGAACTTGATGCTGGATCCAGCCCATACCTAAGCTTTCTGAGAGTGTAGCCTCAAGTCAAAGGTGTCAGAGCCATATTTATGGCCACTACTCTATGGTGTTTCAAGGTTCCTGACACAACCAAGAAGCACTCTGTCGGCAATTCATAAACACCATTTAAGTGTTTGGTGTCAGGTCCTCTTAAAAGAGCTCCAAGGTTTTGTAGCTAAAACTGAGTTAGAAATCCTCTCTTAAATGAGATGCACTTGCCTCTAACAAACAGAGGCCACCTGAGAAAATGCTACCAGGATGCCATGCTTAACTCTCTTCTTTTCTATCTAGAATAACTTCCCAACCTCTCCTAGGCATTTAAGTGGATTTGTTGAGCCACAAGTTGGCACACAATTCTCTGATCATATTTTTTCTATTCCTACAGACCTTCACGACTGTGTTGACTTACGTGGGCCTTTTGTTGATTTCAGCATCATGAAAAAAAGATTAAACTGATAATTTAAATAATTCACTGAATTCAACTTCTAGAGAAAAATAATATTTAAATCACTCATCAATGATTCTCCTTTTGTTTCGTTTCGTTTTGGTTTTGTTTTGATTGAGAGGTCATTCCAGTTATTGAAATTACCTTTAAAAGTTTCTACAATTATTCTTTTTTTCTAGCATTTTACTATGTGATCAAACTGAATGATTACAAATGAATAAGCCATCATGTTGAATTCAAATATTTGGTAAAAAGAAAGTTAATTACAGATATTAATTTTGAAATTATTATTAAAAAAGTAGACTTATAAATTCTAAAATCTATGAAGATATTGATTTATGATTAAATGAATATATGAACAGGAACATTACTTACATTTTGGGGATTCTTTAGGAGTGAGAATTATAAATACCTCATGAAATAATGTTGCCTATTGACATTCTAAAAAATCCGTGTAAAAGTATTAAATTAATAAAATATGTTTATGTTTATATATGCAAGTTTATAAAATTAAATTAATGTAAGATTGTGTGTATATTCATTGTTGTTAGAGTAATATTAGAAAAAAATAATACTTTGCTTTTAATGTTGGCTCAGAATTAGCATATTTTAAAAAGAATATTGTAATTTTTAGTTTCAAATCTGTTATCTATTTTATGACATTCTAAGTAGTTTCCTTTCATCTTCCAATTATGAATTTCTATAGTTCGGGTATATGCATGAATTCTTATTTTATTAGCTCAATTTTTAGGAAAATGTTACAATGACTCTTTCTTTAAATATTCAAGAGTGGTTTATATCTGTTCCCCTCTAAAATTTCTTTATGCATTTCCAAATACACAAAAGAAAAATGAGGCTTTTGACATTTTTATCATTAAACTATCCTTCGCTTTTTTTTACAATAAATACAAAGTAGCAGAAAGTTTGATACAAAGATTTTTGAGGTTATGCAAAATTATTAAAGACAAAACTATTATGAAAGTTCTTTTGCATATGAAACTATGAAAAATAGCTGACAAATCAAAAGAGAATTCTGTCTTCCTTCTGTAATTATTCATAAGCATACTTGAAAGAAGAAATTACCTTAAAATTTGTTTTGGATATCTTAAGTGGTTTTCCTTGGGATTCTGAAATCAGATACCCTTAGGAACTAAAGAGTGCTTATAATACTCACCCTACCACGTGAACAATTTGTATTTATAGCTTGAGAAACACAGGGCATGTGGAAATGGACGTGAGACAAGGAAACCAGTCTTGCTTTGAACACTTAGCTACTTGTCATTGGTAAATTCACTATGCATGGAGAAACATTTAGGTCAAGCTTTTAAAAACAGTGACATCTCTTTGTTGTGGTGGTTTGTAACATGAGGGGGCCGGCTTGTTGGGGTTTCCATCCCTCCAAGTACCCAACAGCTGGCAAGCAACAAAGAAAAACACACACAAGACTCCATAAGGTTAAAAACTGATTGGCCCATTAGGTCAGGCTACTTAGTAATTTTTATGACTTATCTTAACCCATTATTCTGATCTATGTTAGCCACACGGGCTCAGTACCTTTTTCAGCTGTCAGCTTACATGTTGCCTCTTTGGTGGTCTGCGCAGGAGTCGCTGAGGAACTTCTCTCCTCCCTAGCCTTCTCCTATTCTCATTACTCCGCCTCTACTTCCTGTTTGGTTGACCCGCCTATACTTCCTGCCTGGCCAATCAGCGTTTTATTAAAATACATGATTGACAGAATACAGATAATTCTCCCGCACCAGTGGTTTAATTATGTGTTTTGTTGGTGCATATTCTCTGTATGTGTTGCTACTTTTTATAAAGACATTTGTATGCACACATATGATGACCTTTAAATAATGTCCATATCACATTCTTCCATCTTTCTCCCTGAACTCTGCTTTCAGGATATTGACCCATTAGACAATTTCACACATACTTTAAGTCATAAACTCATATATCTGTATAAAATATACAAACAGGGAGATATTAGCCTTCCTCTAGTTCGTTTTAGAACTATAATGAATCAAAAGTATTTCAAGGACGTGTTTTTCTTCAGCTTACATTTCTGAATAAATTAATAAAACATTACTCTTTGAATTGTATTTCATAATTGTTAGTATTTGGGAGTAAAGTGTCAGGATTACAATTGAATCTGGTTTTAAACAAGTGTATGTGTATTTCCTTATGTAACATACTCTGTGTGGGGTTTTAAATTTGAAATATATGCTATAGGATCATGTATTGGAGTATTTGGTTCCCAGTTCACGGAACTGGAAGTTTAAAAAGTCCCAGAAAGCTGATGAGATAAATGTCAGAAACTTCTCAAAGCTTTCATTAATCAAAAACTCAGAAAGTGTGAAGCTTCTCGTGACTCTTCCCAAGACTTTCTAGACTGCTAGCAAGTACTGAGGAAAGAGATACCCTTTGGTGGAATTGGTATCAAGTTGGACCTGGAGATCCAAATACACTAGAATTTTGAGCCAACAGACATACAGAGCAGATGATTTAGGATGCCAAGGCACAAGATAATCATCAGTGCTGCTTTAAATCTCTCCAATAAACACATTGGTTCAACAACTAGGTACAGATGAATACATTTCTTTGATTTGTTGTTGGTAATCGAAATGACAGTCAAAAACATAGATGGGTTTGGGAAGAGCAGTTGCTTGAACCCTAAATGGAAAATACAGTACAAGCTTGAGGCTGATTCACTTGAATTTGTAATGTTTCTGGGTGCAATCTAGATATAGGTTTCCTTCCCTTCTGTGTTATGAGATGGCATGATTTCTTGCTAAAGTATCATTTTCATACTAATTGATATATCAAACAAAAAATGCAGTCAATGGTAAATCATCTGAGAGAACACCCCAAAGCACCTCATAGTTAAGCCACTAGGTGTGTTGCAACCATGAAAGATTGTAAACTCCATCTTGTTAGCCATAATGGGGGTTATTGTCCCACCACAGTGAAATTGAAGGTTTTTCAAGTTAAAATGAGAAGAAAACCAGCATACTTTCAATAATGGCTATGTTTCTCTTCAAAATCTAAGGCCAGAAAATACCTGTAATCTCAAAGTGAGTACAACACTGATCTGGATTAATGCAGAGGAGAAAAATCAAGGTCAACATAACAAGTCATAGATGATCAAGGATTTCAAAGAGTAAATACTACCCAAAATCAAATGACTACCCAGTGGACATCAGTTAATCACCTCTTTGCTTTTGGCACAGAAAAATACACAGAGCATGTGGCCTCTCCACACTGCAAAAAAATTATCCAGGTCTTTTTGTAGTGTTTCCATAAACCCTATAAAAATCCCCTAGACAAATAGCTCAATAGATTTTTCTGTCTCTTGGGGCCCTCTCAGGAGCTTTGCATGCTTTCCAGAGCTCTGCTTGCTACAATATATCTTCAATATTTTTTTTTCCTGTGAGCTTTCTTTCTATAATAAAAACTACATTTTATCTCACAATTCTTGTTGTATATGGATTTTATTCTCTGAGCTCCTGAGACAAGGACACAGAGCAGAGCAGTCTCCTTCCTACTCAAAGATTCTATTCCTTATCTGTAGAGTCAACAAAATAATGTATTGAAATCCCTGAAGGTAATATATTTGTGATGGAACCTGAAAAGGCCATGGTTGGAGATGTGGGGTTTTCTCTAGATGAAAGGACATGAAACTCACTCTTAGCTGTTTGCACAGAAAAAGAAAGAAAGAACCTTCATAAGGCAGGAATGGTGATGGGAAACAAAACAAAATAAAGTATACAGTTGTCATCCTCCACATTATCCTCTGACATGTTTAGAGAAACACAATAAAAGGAAGACAGGCTAGAAGTGTTGGTTTACAATTTCTTATGGCTAGCACCATGTGCAAGAAAGAGAATGAATTATGTCTGTGATAAACAAGCCTTCCTGGGACCCAAACACTCCAAACCTATACATCAAATTAGACAATGCAGAGAAACAGGAGTAGAAGAGATGTGTTTTCCTCATATTTGGCCTTTAGTACAGAGAAAGGGAATACCTATGATTGTGCATGAGAATAATGGATCCATACATGAAACTGAGATAATTATAAGATGCTCTGCAGGTGAATTCTGCAATTGGAAACCCTTGTAAACAAGAGTTCCCAATGCCTTTCATCCCTGCTTGGTGAAATTGTAGGGCATAGAGGCAGGTAGATTGGTTTGAGAAATGTGATATCAAAAATGGAAACAAGGTTGCCCTGCTGAGCCGTTCTTCCCAGAGAGGTGAGTGGGTGCTAGCCTGGGCAGCCTGCCTGCCTCTCCGGGAAGGGAGCACAGCCCTTCCCCCCTCAGCTTCTGCGGCAGGGTCTTCCGTGTTCCAAGGGACCCCTCCCCTCCCCCCACTGCTGCGGGCCCTTCGTCTCCTGAGTCCTGGGAAGACCAGCTAGCCCTGTTGCCCTGCTGAGCAGTTCTTCCCAGAGAGGTGAGTGGGTGCTAGCCTGGGCAGCCTGCCTGCCTCTCCGGGAAGGGAGGACAGCCCTTCCCCCCTCAGCTTCTGCGGCAGGGTCTTCGGTGTTCCAAGGGTCCCCTCCCCTCCCCCCACTGCTGCGGGCCCTTTGTCTCCTGAGTCCTGGGAAGACCAGCTAGCCCTGTTGCCCTGCTGAGCAGTTCTTCCCAGAGAAGTGAGTGGGTGCTAGCCTGCCTGCCTCTCCAGGAAGGGAGCACAGCCCTTCCCCCCTCAGCTTCTGCGGCAGGGTCTTCGGTGTTCCAAGGGTCCCCTCCCCTCCCCCCACTGCTGCGGGCCCTTCGTCTCCTGAGTCCTGGGAAGACCAGCTAGCCCTGTTGCCCTGCTGAGCCGTTCTTCCCAGAGAGGTGAGTGGGTGCTAGCCTGGGCAGCCTGCCTGCCTCTCCGGGAAGGGAGGACAGCCCTTCCCCCCTCAGCTTCTGCGGCAGGGTCTTCCGTGTTCCAAGGGACCCCTCCCCTCCCCCCACTGCTGCGGGCCCTTTGTCTCCTGGGTCCTGGGAAGACCAGCTAGCCCTGTTGCCCTGCTGAGGAGTTCTTCCCAGAGAGGGCTGAGGAGCTCTATCCAGAGAGTGCTGTGAAGTCCTACCCAGAGAGTGCTGAGGAGTTCTATCCAGAAAGTGCTGAGGAGTTTCATCCAGAGTGGGGGAGATGGGCAGGCGCCAATGCAAGAATTCCTCCAACAACCTGAAAGGCAACATGACATCGCCTGAATCCAGGGAGCTCGAAACTAGAAGAATTGAACACCCTACTCCAGAAGAAATAGAAGAAATCGACTCTAAGCGCTTCTTTATGAAAATAATAGAGGAACTTAAACAGGAGGTGAAAATCTGCCGTAAAGAAATGGAAGATAAGTATAACAAAAAAATTGAGGAAATGAGTAAAGAATTGGAAGAGAAATATACCAAAAAGGTTGAAGAAATGAGTAAATCCGTAAATGAAATTCTGGGAAACCAAGAAAAAACAATCAAACAGGTAATAGAAAAAGTTCAAGATTTGAAAACTGAAATGGAGTCAATGAAGAAATCACAAACCGAGGGCCGGCTGGCTATGGAAAATCTGGGTAAACGAACAGAGACTTCAGAAACAAGCTTAACCAATAGAATACAAGAGATAGAAGAGAGAATCTCAGACTCTGAGGACACCATAGAGAAATTAAACACTCTGTCCAAAGAAAACAGCAAATCCAACAAATTCTCATCACAAAACATTCAGGAACTGTGGGACACAATAAAAAAACCAAATCTAAGAATAATAGGAGTAGAAGAAGGAGAAGAATTGCATTTCAAAGGTCCAGAAAATATACTCAACAAAATTATAGAAGAAAACTTTCCCATCCTAAAGAACGATATTCCTATGAAGGTTCAAGAAGCATACAGAACACCGAATAGACTGGATCAGAAAAAAACATCCCCTCGTCATATAATAATCAAAACACAAAGCATTCAGACTAAAGAAAGGATATTGAGAGCTGCAAAGGAAAAAGGTCAAGTAACTTATAAAGGTAAACCTATCAGACTTACACCAGACTTCTTGATGGAAACCATGAAAGCCAGAAGGTCCTGGATAGAGGTACTGCAGAAACTAAGAGACAATGGATGCAAACCCAGACTACTTTACCCAGCCAAGCTATTGTTCACTATCAACGGAGAAAACAAAATATTCCAGGATAAAAACAAATTTAAACAATACGTAGCTACTAATCCAGCCTTACAGAGAATACTAGAAGGAAAATCACAACCCAAGGAATCCAACATTCCCAACACTGCCTACATTAACTCAGACATCTAGCGACCCTTCACAAGCACAACTCAAAGAAGGAAAACACATACACGCTACTACCCAAAAAAAATGACCGGAGTCATCGATCACTGGTCATTAATATCACTTAATATCAATGGTCTCAACTCACCTATAAAGAGGCACAGACTTAGAGATTGGATACGAAAACAGGATCCAACATTCTGCTGTCTACAAGAAACACACCTCAACCACAAAGACAGACACCTACTCAGAGTAAAGGGTTGGGAAAAGGTTTTCCAAGCAAATGGACCTAAGAAACAAGCGGGTGTGGCCATTCTAATATCTAACAAAATCGACTTCAAACTAAAATCAATCAGAAGAGATGGAGATGGACATTTCATACTCATAACAGGAACAATTCATCAGGAAGAAGTCTCAATCTTGAATATCTATGCCCCTAATATAAAGGCACCCACATATGTAAAAGAAACTCTTCTAGAACTCAAGGTAGTCATCAAACCACACACACTAATAGTAGGAGACTTCAACACTCCTCTCTCACCAATGGACAGGTCAAACAGACAGAAACCAAACAGAGAAATAAGAGATTTACTGGAGGTACTGAATCAAATGGACTTTACAGACATCTATAGAACACTCCACCCAAATAGGAAAGAGTATACCTTCTTCTCTGCAGCTCATGGAACCTTCTCGAAAATTGACCACATACTTGGTAACAAAGCAAACTTCCACAGATACAAAAAAATATTAGTGACCACCTGTGTCTTGTCAGATCACCATGGATTAAAATTAGAATTCAACAACAATGGTACCCCCAGGAAGCCAACAAACTCATGGAAGCTGAACAGTCAACTACTAAATCACCCCTGGGTCAAGGAAGAAATAAAGAAAGAAATTAAAGTCTTCCTTGAATATAATGAAAACAAAGACACAACGTATTCAAACCTATGGAACACTATGAAAGCAGTGCTAAGAGGAAAGTTCATAGCACTAAGTGCCCACCTAAAGAAAACAGAGAAAGCACACATTGGAGACTTAACAACACACTTGAAAGCTCTAGAAAAAAAAGAAGCTGATTTACCCAGGAGGAGTAGAAGACTGGAAATAATCAAACTGAGGGCTGAAATCAACAAAATAGAAACACAGAAAACAATTCAAAGAATCAATGAAGCAAAAAGCTGGTTCTTGGAGAAAATTAACAAGATTGACAAACCCCTATCCAAACTAATCAAATGGCAGAGAGAGAACTTGCAAATTAATAGGATCAGAAATGAAAAGGGGGACATAACCACAGACACAGAGGAAATTCAGAGAATCATTAGATCTTACTACGAAAGTTTATATGCCACAAAGTTGGAAAATGTAAAAGAAATGGACATTTTTTTAGATAAGTACCATATACCAAAGTTGAACCAAGACCAGGTGAACGATCTAAATAGACCTGTTAGTCGTGAAGAACTAGAAGCTGTTATCAAAAATCTTCCTACCAAAAAAAGCCCAGGACCAGATGGTTTCAATGCAGAATTCTACCAGAACTTTCAGGAAGAGCTAATACCTATACTCCTTAATGTATTCCACAATATAGAAACAGAAGAGTCACTGCCTAACTCCTTTTATGAAGCTATAGTTACCCTAATACCAAAACCACACAAAGACACAACCAAGAAAGAGAATTACAGGCCAATCTCACTCATGAACATCGACGCGAAAATTCTCAATAAAATACTGGCAAACCGAATCCAAGAGCACATTAGAAAAATTATCCATTATGATCAAGTCGGCTTCATTCCAGAGATGCAGGGCTGGTTCAACATACGCAAATCTATCAATGTAATCCATCATATAAATAAACTGAAAGAAAAAAACCATATGATCATCTCACTAGATGCTGAAAAAGCATTTGACAAAATTCAACACCCATTTATGATAAAGGTGTTGGAGAGACTGGGGATACAAGGATCATACCTAAATATAATAAAAGCAATATACAGCAAGCCGACAGCTAACATCAAACTGAATGGAGAGAAACTCAAAGCCTTTCCACTAAAATCAGGAACGCGACAAGGCTGTCCACTCTCTCCATACCTCTTCAATATAGTGCTTGAAGTTCTAGCAATAGCAATAAGACAACATAAGGGGATCACGGGGATTCGAATTGGAAAGGATGAAGTTAAACTTTCGTTATTTGCTGACGATATGATAGTGTACATAAGCGACCCCAAAAACTCTACCAAAGAACTCCTACAGCTGATAAACACCTTTAGTAATGTGGCAGGATACAAGATCAACTCCAAAAAATCAGTGGCCCTCCTATACACAAAGGATAAAGAAGCAGAGAGGGAAATCAGAGAAGCATCACCCTTCATGATAGCCACAAATAGCATAAAATATCTTGGGGTTACTCTAACCAAGGAAGTGAAAGACCTATTTGACAAAAACTTTAAGTCTTTGAAGAAAGAAATTGAGGAGGATACCAGAAAATGGAAAGACCTCCCCTGCTCTTGGATTGGGAGAATCAACATAGTAAAAATGGCAATTCTACCAAAAGCAATCTATAGATTCAATGCAATCCCCATCAAAATCCCATCAAACTTCTTCACAGACCTTGAGAGAACAATAATCAAGTTTATATGGCAAAACAAAAAACCCAGGATAGCCAAAACAATCTTATACAATAAAAGAACTTCTGGAGGCATTACCATCCCTGACTTCAAACTCTATTATAGAGCTACAGTATTGAAAACAGCTTGGTATTGGCATAAGAACAGAGAAGTCGACTTATGGAATCGAATAGAAGACCCAGATATTAACCCACAAACTTATGAACACCTAATTTTCGACAAGGGAGCTAAAGGTATACAATGGAAGAAGGAAAGCATCTTTAACAAATGGTGCTGGCATAACTGGATGTCAACCTGTAAAAAAATGAAAGTAGATCCATATCTATCACCATGCACAAAAATCAAGTCCAAATGGATTAAAGACATCAACATTAATCCGTCCACTTTGAACCTGATAGAAGAGAAAGTGGGAAGTAGTCTACAAGATTTAGGCACAGGAGGCCTCTTCCTAAGTAGGACCCCAGCAGCACAGACAATAAGAGAAACAATGAATAAATGGGATCTACTGAAACTGGGAAGCTTCTGTAAAGCAAAGGACACTGTCAGTAGGACAAAAAGGCTGCCTTCTGACTGGGAGAAGATCTTCACCAACCCCTCATCAGACAAAGGTCTGATCTCCAAAATATACAAAGAACTCAAGAAACTAGGCACTAAAACTCTAATTAACCCAATTAAAAAATGGGGTACTGAACTTAACAGAGAATCCACAACAGATGAACTTCGAATGGCCAGAAGACACTTAAGGTCATGCTCAACCTCCCTAGCGATCAGGGAAATGCAAATCAAAACCACTTTGAGATACCATCTTACACCTGTCAGAATAGCTAAAGTCAAAAACACCAACGATAGCCTATGCTGGAGAGGATGTGGGGTGAGGGGAACACTCATCCATTGTTGGTGGGAATGCAAACTCGTGCAGCCACTGTGGAAATCAGTGTGGCGGTTTCTCAGGAAACTGGGAGTCAACCTCCCTCAGGACCCAGCAATACCACTCTTGGGAATATACCCTAAAGATTCCCTAACATACTACAAAAGCATTTGTTCAACTATGTTCATAGCTGCACTATTTGTAATAGCCAGATCATGGAAACAACCTAGGTGCCCCTCAATAGAAGAATGGTTAAAAAAGGTGTGGAACATATATACATTAGAGTTTTACTCGGCGGTAAAAAACAATGACATCTTGAATTTTGCATGCAAATGGATGGAAATAGAAAACGCTTTACTGAGTGAGGTAAGCCAGACCCAAAAAGAGGAACACGGTATGTATTCACTCATAAGTGGATTCTAACCATAATTAAAGGTCTTTGAGCCTATTATTCGTGATCCTAGAGAAGCTAAATAAGAAGATGAACCTGATGAAGATTATTTAGCTATCCACCAGGAGGTAGGAAATATACATGAGTCCCAGGTAACCTCGGGTGCATGGGGGGGGTGGGAGGGTCGATGGAGGGGGAGAGGACTAGAGAGAAGGGAGTAGGGGAGGAAAGGGGAAAGCTTGGTGGCCGGGGAGGGGGGGAGGAGGGAGGTAGGATGAATATGGGATCAGGGAACAATATATTTCAACTAAGGGAGCCATTTTAGGGTTTACAGGAGACTTGATTATATATGGGATCCCAGGTCCAAGGAGAAATCCCCCAGATTGCTCTCTGGACAGAGGAGAGGGTGCCTGAATCGGCCGTGGCCCATGACCATACTGATGTATATTTTGCTTATCACCATAGATCCTTCCTCTGGCGAAGGACGGCTATGCAGTCGAAGGCCCACATTGGAGCACCGGATTGAGCCCCCCGAGGTCCGGATGGGGAGCGGAAGGAGGAGGAACATGAAAAACGAAATCAATACTGCGAGGGATGCTATCACCCACTGATACAAGGGAACGGATCTGATGAGAGTTTACCAGGGCCAGCCGGACTGGGACTGAACGAGGACGTGATCTAGCCAGATTCTCGGAATTTGGCCGGATTCTCTGACTGTGGCTGGCCCGGGGTCTTTCTGAAAAGCCATTGACTATGACACTGGGACCTGTTTCCTCTGCATATGCTGGATTTTGGGGATCCAGTCTGTTTGGACGCTCGCCTTCCTGGACCTGGAGGGAGGGGGAGGGAGCTGGAGCTTCCCACAGGGCAGGAAACCCTGACTGCCCTGGGGGACGGAGGGGAAGGAGGGGGGGAGTGGGGGGAGTGGGAGGGTGTTGGGAGGGGGGGCGGAAATGGAAACTTTTATAATCTAATAAAATTTACTAAAAAAAAAAAAATAAAAAAAAAAAAAAAAAAAAAATGGAAACAAAATCAACCCAAACAAGCAAACAAATAAAATCTTGAATTTTTTAAGTGCTAATCCTTCCCAAAGACAAAAGGTGCATGGAATGAAGGAAAGAGAAGACCATTTTCCCTGATGGTCTATAGACATTTAAATCATAAAGAACACTTAGATATTTTGAGCTGAGGTCTCCATAGATAAAATAAACTTGGCTACAGCAGAGGAAGAATACACATTATTAGAGAATTGAACTCTTAGGAGGTGGTGTGTTTGGTTTTCAGGTCATTGTGCATGGAATTATTGTGTTTACAGTTAAGTAAGAAATAAGTTAATTAACAAGTTTCTCAGTACTGTGAAGAGACTATGGTGACTTTGATACCCATCTGTGGGAATTGCAGTCCCGAGTTACACATCCCTGCCCCCATTTGAGGTGCTTATCTGCAAAGAAAATATAATAACTTCCCTCTGCTCCTGGAGTTGGGAAAGGAAGTTTGAGTGCATGTGATCATTTCTTGATCCCTGCTGGGGTCAGGTGACAGTCCCTGTTGGGGACTGATCAGGGATGCTTTGCTTACAGAGAAAGTCCCGGTTAAGCAGGCTTTGGAAGCAACAAAAGAGGTGTTATCTGAGATTCAAGATAGTGAAACTAAGGCTTCCCTTTGTTTTGATATTGCCTCCCACACGGAGGCCGGAGGCCGAACTGCTCACTCAGCCTGCTAAGAGGCCTGGTAAGGTAGAGGAGAGGAAGACTAAAAAGAAGAAACCTCCAGACAGGGGGGAGGGAAATGAGTCATGGGACAGAGTTTCCTCTTAGAACTTAGGGGCTCGTCCCAAGCAAAATTCTTCAGAGCAAACATGCCTCTATCCCACTTTGTCTGATTTTGAAGATAGCTTGAGAATATCAACAGATTCAGAAGATGAAACTTTAGAGGGAGAAATCGCAACACTGCAGCAGGAATTATGCAGGGCCCGTTTAAAAGAAAAGACAAAAGGGACCTCTGGGGAGAAGGACAAGCCCTTACCCTTTGGTTAGGCTGGTAGGATGCTCCCTGCAAAGGCATTAAGTGCTACCCAGTGATTGCTCCTGTTATGGAAATTACAGATTTCAACAATCCAGGGCAGAATTTTCATTGTCATGAACCTCTGGTTTTTAAGGACTTAAAACAATTAAAGGAAGCTGCCAGCCTTTATGTCACCTAAGCCCCACTTACATTATCTCTTATGGAGTCTTTTCGGGCTCTTAATCTCACCCCAAGTGATTGGCAGCAGCTCTGCTGCGCTGCTCTTAGTGGGGGAGATTTTATTATTTGGAGAGTTTTAGGATAGATGTACACAGACTGCCGCTCAGAATGCACTGCATGGGCAACTCCAGAGAAACGCTGACATGCTAGCAGGGACAGGTGCTTTTGGGACCATTCAGCAACAAATTCACTACGATCTGGCAGTATACACCCAGGTTGTAACTGCAGTCATCGGGGCCTGGAGGGCCCTCCCTCTAACTGATGGAGGAGATCACCTGTCTAAAATCCTTCTCAGGACCTTTGGAACAACAGTCAGTTCTCTTAACCGCTGAGTCATCTCTCCAGCCCATCCATTCTTCACTTTCCATTTCTATGGGAGCTCTTAAGCCCCTTTATGACATGCTGCCTGGGGACCCTTCCTCTGCCTCCCCCAGGATCATGACTCCAGCAGCAAAAGAAGCCCTAGATGCCTTGCTTAATGCCCTTGAACAAGCACATCTCTGCCACCTCAATTATGCCTGCCCTTTTTATTTCATGGTCTTTTCTTCTCAATTTTCACCTACTGGTGTTTTTTGGCAAGGGGGACCCATTTATTGGCTACATTTACCCGCTTCTCCTAAGAAGGTGGTGACCCCATATTATGAGATGGTGCTACAGCTCCTATGGAAGGCATATGATTTTAGTTTACAACTTTTTGGCAGGATTCCAAATAAATTTCTAATCCCTTATCAAAAAGAGGAAATAACAAGGCTACAGAGGGTTCAAGATGGATGGACCTTGTTCATTGCAACCACTGGAGCCATTTTTGATAACCATTATCCTGTTTCCCGTTTAATTTCCCTTTTTAAGAATCATCCTGTTATCTTTCCAAAAATTATTAAAACTTCCCCCTTAAGGGAGTGTGCTCAGTGTTTACTGATGGTTCTTCCAAGGGCTATGCAGTGGTGGTCTCTGATTCAGTTAAAGAAAAGCAGCTCCTAGGTTCAATTTCTGCCCAAGCTGCAGAACTCACGGCCTGCCTTATGGTCTTTTCTCTTTTCAAGTATCAACCCTTCAATTTGTATACTGATAGTATATATGTGGCAAGAATTGTTGGGCCATTGGAAACCTCGCCATACATATTACCTACCTCTCAGGTTTTCCACCTTTTGATTCAGCTGCAAAGTCTTATATGCCAAAGAGTGTTTCCTGCCTTTGTTGGCCACATTCAGGCCCATACTGATCTGCCAGGATCTTTGGCAGAGGGAAATAAGCTTGCAGATTCCCTCACCTGCCCAATGGCATTGTTTCTTTCTGAGGAACAATGAGCCCATCATCTTCATGAAAAGTATCATTTAAATGCCTCTTCTCTAAAGTTTCACTCTGACTGTTCTCTAGACACAGCTACTCAAATCACATCCCAATGTTCAGCTTGTGCTCCATTTCATAATGCCCCCAACGAAGGTGTTAATCCTCGAGGCCTCCATCCTAACCACCTTTGGCAGATGGATGTTACCCATTTGTCTCAAGCTGGCAGACTTAAATTTTTACATGTCTCTGTAGATACAAGGTATTCCAAGGTAATTTATGCCTCCCTACACTCAGGAGAAAAGATTAAGGACGTTATTGCCCATTGTCTACAGGTTTTTTCCTATATGGGCATCCCAGATTTTCTCAAAACAGACAACGGACCGGCTTATACCAGCCAACGGTTTGCAAAATTTTGCCAAGAACATCAAATTACACATACCTTTGGAATTCCACATAATCCCACAGGACAGGTCATAGTGGAGCACATGCATGCTACCCTTAAACAGTTTTTTTTTTTTGTAAAATAAAGAAGGGGGAGTATATCACCTCCCCAAATACCCAATTATCTACAATTTTATACATTTTAAATTTTTAACAGTAGATAAACAAGGTCTATCAGCAATGGAGACACATTGGAGAAACCTTCCCAATATCTGGATTGGGTTAGATGGAAGGATAGTATCATGGGACAATGGTAATCACCCACACTCATGTTGGCTAGGGTGAGGGGAGCCATTTGTGTCTTCCCTCCAGGAACCAAAAAACCCATCTGGGTGCCGGAGCGGAATGTTCAGCCAGTGGAGCCAGGCCCTACTGGCCCTGATAATATGGATTCAAGTGAAGAACATCGAGGGAGGCCTGAGATGGGCACTGATGAGGAATCCACCCATATTGATGCCAGTAAGTAAAATAAGCTCTGTTTTTCCATACTTTTCTTTCACCAATTATACATTGGGGGTTCCTGCAGCAAATACAGCATTAGAAAGATCTTCATTGGGTAATTTAACGTTTGATATATCCCATGCCCTCTGCTTCCAGAGGATTAGCAATATTTCAGAGATGCCTAGTATCTCTCTTTCTGGACCATGCGTGGTCCTTAGTAATTATTCTCTGGGAGACTTTTCTTCTAATTCTTCTTGGCATCCCTGTTTTGGATTGAGAGATATCTTTTACCCAATAAATTTTAAAAGAAATGTTTCTGGACTTCCAACCCCTCCGAGACCAGCTCCCTTATGTTGGAAGATGCCACAATCCTTCAGATTGTACTTACCATTACCTTGGGGAAATTGTGCTCCTAAGGAACCATGGAAATTGGAGGGAGATAAATATGGCAGGAGTTTCATAACTCCTTGAGAGGGGCCTTTGATTATTCCTATAGAAATCCAAATATGGCAGGAGTTTCACCTATGTTTGCGGGCATGTTTCTCTGAGGCCCTCGTGCATGTACAGATATTAGGCATTTAGCCCTTCAAAGGGGCTTGGCTTTCAATGCTACAGCCAGATGGAACACATTAGACATTTTTGAAACATCCCTCAAGATTAATTATGCAGCGGGAATGAAGAGTCCGTGCTGATGGTGAGAATTCCTGCTCTGGTTCCCCTGGTAGGAAAAGACCCACATTATGTACGGGACCTTATCTTGTACAGAGAAGGAAGAGACTTTGGGATCACCGCCTCAGTCATCGCAGCTATTGTCATATCAGCCACAGCAGCCACCGTTGCAGGAATCACCGTGTCCCAGAATGCAGCTACTGCAGAGACTGTTAACACTCCTGCTGCCCGTGTTACCCAGGCCTTAGAGACTCAAAATACCATTGACTCACATATTCAGTTGGGGATGTTAAATTTAAATCAGCAAACAGCCTTATTGCAGGAACAGATTAATGTGTTGTGGATGGTGCAACAAGCCTCTTGTTCTCATTCTGCCTGTGTTACCCTTATGGAAGTGAAAAATATGTCCTTTGTGGTACAACACCTTAATGCTTACCTTAGGGGGCCTTGGAATGATTCCTTTGTAAACTTTACCCTCTCTTTGGTACACCAAATGGGTGAATAGCCCATAAAGAACTGTAAATTGTGGATAGTTTTACTTGGTAAAGTTCTCAGCTTAGCAACCTGCTGCTTATGATAGTACAACTGACACAGGTGAAGAGAACTTTTTGTGCTGTATGGACATTGTTAACATTTTTTAAAATCTCTCTCTAAATTTTGTATTTCAAGAGCAATAGGTTCTCACTACAGAGACGTCAGTGGGCTTTATGTACACCCATTGTAAAAGGTTTCATTATACAATGCTAACAGTATGAGTCATACTGATTCTGGAAAACATGCATAAGAATGGTAAACATAGCAAGGAAGAGTTTGAAATAAATTCCAAGAGCCAGGGTGGTGTTATCTAATTGTAATTTGTTCTTCAGGCAGGCCTCTAAGCTTTTCCCAACTCATACTTTCCAACACATACCCTTGTGCAGAATGGGAACTGCTCCCTTTATTGGCCCACTTATTTAAACACTTTGGCCAAGGTGATGACATTGTTTGAGTATATTATGGAGATATACAACCTTGATGGAGGAAGTACATCAGTTTGGACAGGTTTTGAGAATTTATCGTCTCATCCTGATACCTGTTCACTCTATTATCTTCCTCCTAGCAATTAAAGAAATGATCTCTCAGCTTTTTGATCCAGGATCTTGCTTCCCTGCAACTCTCATCATGATGGACTGACTTATGATCTGAAACAATAAGACTAAGTAATACATTCCTTGTGTTAAATGCCTTGATCATGCTATTTTTATTGAAGTTACATGAAACTAGTACAGAAGTTGGTACAAAAAGACTGATGTTATAAAGAATAATGAACAAGTTTCACCTAAGGAATAAAGAAATCTTTGGAAACTTGGACCAGTAAATCATAACTCACAATTTGTAGCATTGATAGTACTGATTTCCCATATGTAGCCTACAGTGAGAAGGGGCACTGAGTGGCCAAGAAAATAATATTAAGTGTTCATTTTGGAGGAGAAAAGAACAGTAGAAAGTTTAGTGTTGCAGCCCAGGATACTGTGGGAAAAGAAACAAAT
Organism: Myodes glareolus; assembly: GCF_982192425.1. NCBI lineage: Eukaryota > Metazoa > Chordata > Mammalia > Rodentia > Cricetidae > Myodes > Myodes glareolus. The sequence continues at coordinate 23,328,014 of NC_142048.1, read as the reverse complement.
ATTGATAATTGGGATAACACAATTAAGGAAAAGACTAGTTTTATACTGGCAAAATATAAATGGTGGCCCAAATAAAAGATTAAGACTTAAGAATATACTTATCTAAAAACCAGTCCATTTCTTGTACATTTTCCAACTTTGTGGCATATAAGCTTTCGTAGTAAGATCTAATGATTCTCTGAATTTCCTCTGTGTCTGTTGTTATGCCCCCCTTTTCATTTCTGATCTTATTAATTTGAGTATTCTCTCTCTGCCATTTGATTAGTTTGGCTAGGGGTTTGTCAATCTTGTTGATTTTCTCCAAGAACCAACTTTTTGTTTCGTTGATTCTTTGGATAGAAGAGAAAGTGGGAAGTAGTCTACAAGACATAGGCACAGGAGACCACTTCCTAGGTAGAACCCCAGTAGCACAGACAATAAGAGAATCAATGAATAAATGGGACCTCTTGAAACTGAGAAGATTCTGTAAAGCAAAGGACACTGTCAGTAAGACAAAAAGGCTACCTTCTGACTGGGAGAAGATCTTCACCAACCCCTCATCAGACAAAGGTCTGATCTCCAAAATATACAAAGAACTCAAGAAATAGACACAAAGACTCTAATGAACTCAATTAAAAAAATGGGGTACTGATCTGAACAGAGAATTATCAACAGGAGAACTTTGAATGGCCAAAAGACACTTAAGGTCATGCTCAACCTCCTTAGCAATCAGGGAAATGCAAATCAAAACAATTATGAGATACCATTTTACACTGGTCAGATTAGCTAAACTCAAAATCACCAATGATAGCCTATGCTGGAGAGAATGTGGAGTGAGGGGAACACTCATCCATTGTTGGTGGGAATGCAAACTTGTGCAGCCACTGTTGAATTCAGTGTGGCGGTTTCTCAGGAAACTGGGAGTCAACCTCCCTCAGGACCCAGCAGTTCCACTCTTGGGAATATACCCAAGAGATGCCCTATCATACTACAAAAGCATTTGTTCAACTATGTTCATAGCAGCACTATTTGTAATAGCCAGAACCTGGAAACAACCTAGGTGTCCCTCAACAGAAGAATGGTTGAAGAAGGTGTGGAACATATATACATTAGAGTTTTACTCAGGGGTAAAAAACAATGACATATTGAATTTTGCATGCAAATGGATGGAAATAGAAAACGATTTACTGAGTGAGTTAACCCAGACCCAAAAAGAGGAATATGATATGTACTCACTCATAAGTGGATTCTAGCCATAATTAAAGGTCTTTGAGCCTATTATTCATGATCCTAGAGAAGCTAAATAAGAAGGTGAACCTGAAGAAAATCATGTAGTTATCCTCCGGGATATTGGAAGTAGACAAGAGTGCCAGGCAACGTTGGGTGCACGGGGGGGGGGGGAAGTGGGGGGGTGGAAGGGGAGAGGGTTAGAGAGAAGGGAGTAAGGGAGGATTGGGGAAAGCTTGGGGGATTGGGATGGGGGGAGGGAGGAAAGATGGATATGGGAGCAGGGAAGTATATATCTCAACTAAGGGAGCCATTTTAGGGTTTACAAGAGACTTGATTCTGGAGGGGTTCCCACGTCCAAGGAGAGATCCCCAGATTGTTCCCTGGACAGCAGAGGAGAGGGTGCCTGAACTGGCCTTGGCCCATAACCATAATGATGAATATTTTGCATATCACCATAAAATCTTCATCTGGCGATGGATGGAGATAGAGACAGAGACACATATTGGAACACTGGACTTAACTCCCTAGGTCCAAATGAGAAGCAGAAGGAGGGAGAACGTGAGCAAGGAAGGCAGGATCAGAGGGAACCTTCACCCGATGATAGATGGAGATAGAGACGGAGACCCACATTGGAGCACTGGACTGAGCCCCCAAGGTCCAAATGAGGAGCAGAAGGAGGGAGAGCATGAATAAGGAAGGCAGGACCATGAGGAGTGCGTTCACCCACTGATACAAGGGGACTGATCTAATGAGAGCTCACCAAAGCCAGCTGTACTGGGACTGAACTAGCACGTGATCAAACCGGATTCTCTGAATGTGGTTGGCAGGGGGACTGTCTGAGAAGCCATTGATAATGACACTGGGACTTGTTTCCTCTGCATGTACTGGCTTTTTGGGACCCTTGTCTATTTGGATGCTCACCTTCCTAGACCTGGAGGGATGGGGGAGGAACTTGAACTTCCCACAGGCAGGAAACCCTTACTCCTCTTAGGGCTGGAGAGGGAGGAGGAGAGGGAGTGGGGGCAGTGGGAGAGTATTGGGAAGAGGGGCGGAAGTGGAAACTCTTATAAATTAATAAAAAAAAAGAAAAAAAGACTTCAGGATATAAAAAAAAATCTAAGGGGTTTTAGAAAACCCATTACCATTATTGGCAATATTAAGGGACTTAGAAAGCATTAAAGGCACAAGAAGAAGGCCTCATAGACTCTTCTTGCCTGGTCCAGAGAGCTTCCATTGATAGGCAGCCTGTGGCAAGAGGGTTCCCTTAAGGTCCTGAAAGAATAGAAGATCCTGAGATGCCATGTTTGAAGCTGTGAGAAGGAAGCCTAAGTTGCAATAGAAATGCCAAGATTTTGAATCCTTCGGATTCACAAGGTTTCTGCCTAGAGAGCTGCTGATATTTAGAGGGAGTGGAAGTAGTGTAAGCTATTGATGCAGGAGACAGAACTCTGGGGCAGTGCTGTCTAAGGTCTTATCAGCTAAAGTCCAGGACAGCAGACTTGGATCTCCAATATTTGGTGCTTTCCCTGCCTGCTTTGGTGTTGCTTTGTTCCATCTTTTCTTGACCATGCCCGTGTTTCTCCCTTTTGAAAGAATAATGTACATTCTATGCCATCACATGCAGGAGGTATGTAAATAGCTTTTTGATTTATCAGGGAGTTGCAGGTAAGAAATTGCTTCAAGTCTCACAATGGAACGAACTTTTAAAAGGTTGAAACTGTGAAAGATTACCTTGACTTTTAGAGTTGGACTAAATGAGTTTTGTGTTATGATGTGGCCAGTAGATCATGAAGGCAGAGAGAGGAAGGTGTGCCTCTGAGTGAGAAATATCCCCCTCTCCATGGGATGAGGCTTACTTGATCTCAGGTGGTTGGGGCTGTTTTGACAGGCTATGGGGAAGCACAGCAGCCATGTTGAAAGAAGCATGCCACTGAGTCAGAGTTTGAGAGTTTACAAATTCTTCTCCTCTTGTTTGCAGCTCAAGATGTGAACTCTTGGATTCCTGCTCTGGTCTCCAGATTCCTCCAAGCCTCCCCATCTCTATAGACTCCTCCTCTGCAATTCTAAGGCCAGGTGACCTCCTCTTTCACTAAATTTCTTTGTTCACAGTGTTTTCTCACAACAACAAAGAAGTAATTAGTGAAACATGACTGTCATTTGCATGCAGACAAAGATGATAAGATGCCATTGCTGAAGATCTGAAAGCATTTAATTGTGGGACGTGGAGAAATCTGACTGGAACTTAGATGAAAATGTCCACATGACTGTCCTGCTTCCATAGTTCTGGAAGGTTCTACTCAGGCTTCTGAAGAGTGTCAACAACATTACAGCTCAGCTATATTCCCTGTGTACTTCACTGAGAATGTGTAGAGAAGACATTCCAACTAATGTAACAACATGAGTACCAAATGCTTTTCTTTTTGGTTGAAGGCACAATCTACAGGAAGGTGCTTATTATTTCTACTGGAATGCATGTAATAGTCCTTTGTCTAGGTAGGTGATAGATGATAGGCAGCAAGCTACTTATGTTTCCCTAAGTGGATATGGTGTATCTGTTAAAACTCCCTCTAAAAAATGTTTTTGGGTGGACAAAACTTCTGGCCTTTGTCATGAGGGGAAGCGTCACCCTCTCCCATGCTTTAGAGTTTACTGTAGAGATTTTCAATCTATCAAGATCCAGAGAATAAGTGACTAGTGCTGTGTCAGAGAAACACAATGCTCATCCATAGTGGGATAGCATAGATTTTGTTTCAGCCCTGGAAGCAACAGGAATAATCACAGCAACAGAAACTGAACGTGCAGGCATCAAAGGGATTGGTGAAGTCCCATGTAACTCTTTCTTGTGATTTAGAACATTTCCTCTTGGAGGGGATAGGACATGCAAATGTATCCTGTTTGTTAGTTTGCTGTCATTTAATTACTTTAAAAAACACATTGTAGCACAACTAATAAAAACCCAGACACTGAAATTGGGGTTCAACCTGAAGATCAGAAAAGCAAAACAGACAGTCACTGGCTCTTACCTCTACTTCAGTCCAAAATGGTTATCCTGCCTGCAGGAATCTCAGAATGAGACTGTGTCTGAGAGATTTCTCCCCTGTCTTATATTCCTCTTTAGAGCTGAGATTAAAGGCATATAACACTGCAACACGATTTCTATGGCAAGCTAGTGTGGCTACTGAAATTAGAGTTGTGTTCCACCATTGTCTGGTCTATAAAGCTGATTAGTGAGGCTGTTTTACTCTCTGAATTTCAAACAAACATTATAAAAATACAAATAAAATATCGCTGCACACTTAGTCCTGAAACCCACATGCCTAGAGTATGTTGTGAGACACACAGATATTCAGTATCTTTAAAACAAATGCATGAATTGTGAAATGAGGTACATGACAATGTGTCTTACAAGTGTGAAAACTATGGAGTTACTTGATATATTAGAAATCATTAAGTAAATCTTTCTATTTTATTTTAAAAATAATTAATTAAATTTAAAAGTCAAGGGGCTGAAGAGAAGGCTAGGCAGTTAAGAACACTCACTGCTCTTCCAGAGGACACGAGTTCAATTCCTAGCACCATATAATAGCTTACAACTGTCTGCAAATCCAGTTTCAGGGTGATCTGACATCTTCACACAATGAACATAAAATAAAATTAAATAAATCATAAAATATTATTTAAAAAATTAACAGTCAAAGCACTATGAATAGGGAAAACATGCTTGTTCATTAAAACTACCAAGAAAAAATATTATGGTGGAGACATTTTATTCAAGATAGAGTTAGAAATAGATATGAAAAACAAATGTACAATTATATCTAAAGTAAGACTTAAAAGTAGCTACAGGCAATTAAATATTGATGTGCAAAACATTGAGACTTATTTTGACCTTAATGTATTTATATCACTTTGAAGAGCATTATTTGTTTATAAAAGTAAGGGACACATTGATATGATCAAAAAGTCAAATAATTACAGTTTCAAAAAATCTTTTAAAATGGCTTGCACCTAATTACAGTACCATGACCATAATAAGCATCTGTCTTGTTTGGAAATAAATGAATTCATAAAAATAAATGCTGGAGGAGTTTCAAAAAGATAGAAAGACAATAAACTGTTTCTAGGGCTATTTGTTGATATGATAGTATAGTTTCACTTTCTTAATTATCACAAATGTTGTTATTTAATAGTTGATACTCACTATACTAATTATTTTTCTTGACCATGTGTTCCAGATTTGTTAAAAAAATTTTATATTGCTATCACAGTACATCCATTTCCCTAATATCCAAGCATATATATTTAGTGGAATATTATCCTTCCTTAACTTGAGAATACATTATGAAGTATTTAAGTTCAATAATTATGTTCCATATCTAGTCTTAATTTTTGTTCTATAAACAGAATAACAAATTCTCTCCTTAATCTCTCTGTGTATACTGTTCTTCATAGACAAACACTATCAAAACGTAGGTGATCATTGTTATTCCTCGTGAGATTTATAGTGGCCCCGCAAGTGCTACTGGCCAACTTTATTGCTTTTATTGAATCCTAAATTTGAACTTGCTGATATGAAAATGGTGATTTACCTGTTGATTCTAAAAGTAATATAGTTAAAAAACGGGAAAATGTCTATCTACTGAACCAATACTCCTCTTGAATGACCCTTCCCTTCAATTACATAATAAAAGATCATTTTTTATCATTTAGTCTTATGACATTAATTTTGAAAACAGTTTATGAAGTATTTTAGTTGTATTATTAATATTATATATTAATTTCAATTAATTTGTGCAATAATTGTCTCATAAAATTTATTAGTAGTTTATATTACAGTATTTTCAGATCCTATAGTTCTAAGCTATCAAGAGGCTTAGTTCATAAATATTGTTTCACAATATCTAAAATAAAATAAAAATAAAAATCTTAGGATCCGATGGTATCAGGGCAAAATTTTTCCAGAATTTCAAAAAAGAGTTAATACTACTACTCCTCACATTATTCCACACAATTAAAAGAGAAGGGACTTTGACAAACTGTTTTTATGAGGTGACAATTAGGCTTGTATTTAAACCACACAAAGATGCAACTTTGAAAGAGAATTACAGAACAATCTCTCTCTCTTTAATATTGATGCAATAAAATACTGACAAAATGAATTCAAGAACACATCAAAAAATTATCTACCATGATCAAGTTGGCTTCATCCTAGAGATGGAGAGAAGATTCAACATAAGAAAATCTCTTAATGTAATCCACCATATAAAAAAATGATAGGAAGAACCATATAATCATCTCATTAGATGATGAAAAAGCATTTGACAAAATCCAACTCCCCTTCATGATAAAGGTCTAAGAGAGATCACGAATACAAGGAACTTTTCTAGACATAATAAAAACAATATACAGTAAGCCACTAACCAACACCAAATTAAAGAAACTGAAAGTGATTCCACTAAAATCAGGAACAAAACAAGACTGTCCTCTACATATCTATTCGACATAGTAATCAAAGTTCTAGCTAGAACAATAAGGCAACAAAAGGAGATAAATGAGGTATACCTTGGAAAGGAAGAAGTCAAACTTTCACTTTTTCCAGATGACATGACAATATACACAAGTGATCCCAAAAGTTCTATAAGGGAACTCCTACAGCAGACAAACACCTTCAGTCACATGGCAGAATACAAGAGCAGCTCAAAAGATCAGCAGCTTTCCCATATACAAATGATAAAAGGGATGAGAAAGAAATCAGAGAAACCTCACCATTTACAATAGTCACAAATGACATAAAATACCTTGGAGTAGCACTAACCTAAGAAGTGAAAGACCTGTATGACAAGAACTTTAATTCTTTGATAAAAGAAATTGAGGAAGATATCAGAAAATGGAAAGATCTCCCATGCTCTTGGATGTGAAGTATCAACATAGTAAAAATGATAATCCTACAGAAAGCAATCTACAGATTCAATGCAATCCCCAAGAAAATCCCAGCACAATTCTTCACAAACCTCAGAAGAACAATACACAACTTTATATGAAAAAAAAATAAATAACACAAGGATGGTCAAAGCAATTCTCGGCAAAAAGGGAACTTCCAGAGCCATCATCATCCCTGACAAAAACTTTTATTATAGAGGTGCAGTAATAAAAACAGCTTGGTATGGACATAAAAACAGATAGGTGGACCAATGGAAGTGATTCAAAGATCCTGATATTAATGGACACACCTATGAATTTTTTGACAGAGAAGATAAAAATTACACAGTGGAAAAAAGAAAGCATCTTCAACAAATAGTGCTGGCATAACTGGATGTCAACATGTAAAATGATGAAAATAGATTCATATCTATCCTGATGCATAAAATTTAAGTCTAAATACACCTCTTGGGAATATACTCAAAGGATGCACATGAAAACTACAAGGACATTTGCTCAGCTGTGTTCATAGCAGCATTATTCACAATAGCCTGAACATGGAAACAATGTCAATGACCCTCAACCAATGAATGGATAAAGAAAATGTGTCCATTTGCACATGTGAGTACTTCCCAGTGGTAAGAAAAAAAACGATATTATCTTGAAATTTGCCTACAAATGGGTGGAACTAGAAAAATACACCTGGGGTGAGGTAATCCAGACCCAGACAGACAAACACAATATATAATCACGCATAACTGTATATTAGACTTAAAACAAAGAATAACAAGCTTATAGTGCATGATCTCAGAGAAGCTAAGCAGCAATGAGAAGTCTATGAGAGACATACATTGATCCCCCTGTAAATCAGAAAAAGACGTGATCTCCTGAAAAAATTGGGAGTGGGGTGGGAGAAGAGAGGGTGGAAGTGAAAGTGCAGGGGAGAAGTGGAGGGAGGAGGAGGAAATGAGGAAATGGAATGCTCAAGAAGCAGGAGGGACATAGAGGGAGAGAAAGGAAAGAGATGTTTTCAGAGAGGGAGCCATTGAGTGGCTAGCGAGAAGCCTGGCACTAGAAAATTTCCCAGAAATACACAAGAATGAACCCAGCTAAGACTCTAAGCAACAGTGGGAAGAATGCCTAAAATGGCCTTCACCTATAATCAAATTGATGAGTACCTTAATTGTCATCATAGATCTTCATCTGACAATTGATGTAACCAGTTACAGAATCCACAGTGAAGCACTGGACTCAGCTTCTGGAGACCATTTGAAGAGACAGCAGAGCAATAATATGAACAAAGAAGTCAAGACCATTGTGGAAGTCCAAAAATGTAAGCCCATTCTATCTTGACTAAAAGTCAGGGAGTTGGAACTTGCTTCTGTTCCTTCAAGGTTATTGCCTATTTCTACCTTAAACACCTTTGCTCCAATCTGTCAAGGTTATTGTCAACAGGTGTGGTTAATATCCAGACCTTGTATTTCAGGTATTGAGAAGTTGATCTTTTTCTACCTCAAACAAAATTCTAAGGTTCCAACTAAGTTCCTACTCCTTTAGGGAGATAACAGTGAATTCCACCCTGCACCACAGAATGAAGTGATTTGCCAAAGAATCTTTTAGTCTAGGGTGTGAGAGCTACTTGCCTTGTCTGGCAACAAAATATTTAACTAAGAATGTAGCCTACCTTCCTTCACCTGGTCTGTTCATTCCTTTATCATGATAATGTAATTTTTTATGTTACTTCTACCTTTTAGGGCCATGGTATTTAAACAAATGGGATTTAAATGCAGGCAATTTTTAGTATTCACTGGAACTCCCTCCAGATATATCCTATGGTTCTGTTGTGTTCTTCACTCACATCTTTGTTTTACTTATCTTCTAACCCCATGCCCCTACACTGGTTAGTGGTATCTTTGTTAAAGTTGGTTTCCAACAGACCGTGACGGTGAAACCCACAGAAGCAATTGAACTGAGCTCATGAGAACTCACTGATTATGGATTGATAGCAGGGGAGCCTGCATAATGCTGGCTTGTTGAGCCTCCTTATTACCCAGGGAAAGGTGAGTGCACTATCTGCCCATTCCCACAGCCCCACTATACAGGAAAATCAGATCCACATCCCCGCAACATGGGACAATCAGACCCAATTGGGAGCTGAGTCGAAACAGGAACTCAGTGTATTACTGTGAGCATCAGCTTACATATCTTAAGTGACATGGCATGATGTGGGGTTGCCTCCATCCAATGAGAGACAGCCAAATGCTCCCTCTGACTGGAGGGGCATTTACCTAATTTTTTCTGTTTCATTCTTACTCAAATTCAAGTTAGGCTTTTCTCTGTCCTACAGGCCTCAAAGTCTGGGCCCTGAACTACAGCTAGGCTTTTTCTTCTGTCTTTAGGCCTCAAGGCATAGGTCCTGAGACAATTTTGGCCCAACCACATAAGACCAAACTAGGCACATTGAATGTGGGGGACATTTGTGAGGGTTTGGCAGTCTGTGGGGCCAGTGGCAGTAATACCAGGATTTATTCCTATTGCTTGATATGGCATCTTAGAACACATCATCTTTGGAGAAATACATTGTGCATCCTAGATGTAGAGGGAAGAGACTTGGTCTTGCCTCAAAGTGATGTGTCAGACTTTGTTGACTACTCTTGGGAAGTCTTACACTTTCTGAGGAGTAGATGGGGGGTATAAGAGGATAGGTGGAGCAGGAGGTAGGAGGGAGTAAAAATGAGGATAGTTATATAAAATGAGAAAAGACCTTGAGATCTTGAGATTCCAGCAGGGGAACACAGCTACTCATGTACACTTGACTAAAGACCAGTCCTCCTCTATTTGGGGATAATCATTCTTCTTGACCATTCATGAACCTTTGGAAGGGATGAACATGGAGTGATGAAGGAGGAAAGGGATACCTTGTAGCAAGTCAGATCAGCTGAATCAATCCTGGTGATCAATGGGGTGACAGATATCACAGACATATTACCCTCATATCCAAAGACTGTGTTAAAAAATTCATACACCAAAAAAAGGAAAAGAGAAAAGGGAAGATATAGATATGATAAGATAAAAGGGTAGATTATTGAGGCTTCTCTGATACAACAACAAAAGGAACTTCTCTAGGATAATGGTTTTGTACATTACCTGACTAATCTAGCCAGGACTTGAGAACTGCCCTGTACTTCCCCATTACACATAGACTGGACAAGGATGATACAGCTTCCACTCCCAGGACTAGACAATTAGCCTAAACTTTTCTTTCCAGGATCTCCTAAAGATACAACTAGCCTAGAAAACTATACTCACATTCTCCCAAATGAACTATGGATGTTTGTCTTTGTTTAGTGTGTTAGTTACATACAAGTTGTATAGACAATGGTCACAAAGAAAAGCTAAACAAAAGATATTTGATTCAGGTTATTGTTCTGAAAAGAAAAATGACAGGTATTGCTGTAGACTATATATAAAAATTTGTCACTTTTATTGGTTTAATAAAATGCCGATTGGCCAGTGGCCTGGCAGTAAGTATAGGTGGAACAATAAGACTAAAAGAATTTTGGGAAGCGGAAAGTCAAAGATGCAGTCACTAGCCAGACACAGAGGAAGCAAGATGAGAATGCTTCACTGAGTAAAGGTACCAAGCCTTGTGACCAAAAAATAGACAAGCATTATGGGTTAATTTAAAATGTAAGAGCTAGTTAATAATAAACTTGAGTTAATAGACCAAACAGTTTATGATTAATATAAGCTTCTGTTTGTTTCTTTGTGACCGAATGACTGTGGGACCAGGTAAGACAGAAACTTCCATCTACATGGAGAGGAGGTATTTGTTGTATATGATTAAAATATGTTGTTCAAGTGTACAGAATTCTTAAAAAACCCACTAATTCTTATTTAAAACACACACACACACACACACACACACACACACACACACACACACACACACACGTTACTTGAGGGTCAGGCTTGTTGGGATTTATGTCCTGCCCAGTTCCCCACAACCGGCAAGCCCCAAAGAAAATCACATAGAGGACTCCATAAGATTATAAACTGATTGACCCATTAGGTCAGGCTTCTTATTAGCTCTTGTAACTTATATTAACCAATTATTTTTATCTATGTTAGCCACACGGCTTGGTACCTTTCTCAGCAAGGCAGGTCACATCTTGCTTCTTTGGAGTCTGGGAGGAGTGGGAGGAATGGGTTTCCTTCTTCACAGAATACTCCTGTTCTCTTCACCCTGCCTCCACTTCTTGTTTGGTTGACCCGCCTATACTTCCTGCCTGGCCAATCAGCATTTATTTAAAATATGATTGACAAAATGCAGACAATTCTCCCTCACCACACACACATAAACACACAAGCACAGAAGACATTCCTATAACAACTACCAGAATTTAAACACAAAAAAATAAGGTAAGAATTTAAAACCTCCTGTCTGTGTAGCAGCATATTCAAAACTAAAGCTCACTTTAGGTATTAGTAAAGTAATAATTATAATATGACATTTTAAGAGAAATGCCTAAACACTAATGATGAGTTATCATCATTGCAAATGATTCAAAGCTCATCATTGCAAAGCTCAATCAGAAATACAAATGGTTAATTTATTGACCCTATGAGTAATATCATCAATGATTATTCATAGGATATTTTCACCATAAAAATTGGCATATTTTACAATTCTGATAATAGTACACTATTACTAATATCTCTAGTATATCAACTCTATTGCTACTATTACTACTAATTCCATTAGTTGTATTACTACCAAAATTACAGTATGTGTATCATTACTAAGGTTTAAGGATATAAAGATTTTGTGACATTGTAGACTTAAAGATGTAGTTTAGTTTTCATTTTTACTTTCTCTGAAATGGACACAATTTCAAAACATGAATTTTATCTTACTATAAGAAAATGGAAGCAATTTCCTAAAATTTCCAGTTTTTAATTGATATTCATATTTTAATACTTTACAAATCTGACATTCACACAAGTTAATATAAATGATTAAAAATAACACCTACGTAAACAATACTTTAATAATACCTATCTAAACAATTTAAAATATCATGTATTATCATATAAATGTATGTAAAAATAAATAAACATATGAGTATATATAAATTAAATACAGGTATATAAATTAATTACATGTATAATTTAATTATAAGTATAGCATAAAATACAATTATAGATTTAATTCAATGCAGAAACAGCCAGCACTTTCCAGAATGGACTTGAAAAGTGAGATCTGGCTGCAGTGATGATTAGAGACAGATGGGCACTCCAAGCAGCAGCTGCAACATCTGCATCCACCCTACACAGACTTACTGTGATTTCACACAGTCACCCTAACACATGCCCTTTCAGCTCTATTCCTCATTCCCTGCTCTATCTGTCCCTCCTTCCCTTCTGTCCTTCCATTGATCCGTTCTCCTTTTTAAAAGTCCCCTTTCTCATAGAAGTAAAGCAATTAATCTTTTAGCCATGCAAGCTGTAGGTTTTAATCATTTGCAAACCATGAGTGACTTCTGCTTTATTTCCCACCTTTCTGACATGGAGATTTATTGTATGTCAAGCACACAATATTTTGAAATGGAATAAATTAGATGCCAATGGTGATGTGTGTCATGGTGCTCGGAAATAAATAGTAGACAGGAAAATAATGATTGTTAATGACAAACCTAAACTGAACCAGTAGAAAAAGAAAATAATTTTGAGACTGCCGTTGAAAAAGCTTTTATTGTTCCCTCCATATATCTTACAATCATTGAACTTGTAAAAATTATTTTTAAAGAAAACAAACCTTGTATATCCTTTTTATATGATTCCAATGCCATTACTTCCAGTAAATTATTAAGTTGCTGCAGTGATGAAAGACCTGATGAAAGCAACTCATAAAAAGAAGGACTACATACTGGATCACATTTCTAAGGAGTAACCCAACAAGGCCAGAGACTTGTGGTTGCTGGAGCTGAGGCACTGCATTTACAATCAGGAAGAAGGGATCTGAATGCTAGAGATCATTTCACATTTTCTTATTTCATTAGGTCCAGGATCTCAAATCTGGGAAAAAAAGAAAAACTCAGGTAAGATGAGTCTTCTGATCTTAATTAACCTATCTTGGAAATTACTCACAAATATGTCCAAAGATGGATATAGACTAGATAAGTCATCACAGAGGTTGCTAGAACTTTACATTTTACCTCTTCTTGGATCTAGTCATCCGGACAGTAAATATTAGCCAATACATTCTAGTTACAATATTATGATTTACTAGAAGTTTAGAAAGAGTACCACATTTTTATTTTCAAATTCTCATGTTGAATGAGAAAAAAGAAAAAAAGAAAAAGCTATTCTTTCCAGTAATAAAGGAAAACTACAGATATAGTCTACACTACTAAATTCAGTGGTTTCTCCAAATCAGCATGATTACATTTAGATTGTTAAATAAAGGAACTTTCAACAAGATGTTGTAATACTAGTCACATTCAAGAATTACTACTTGTTTTTTATTTTAAGAACTATCCTAAATGCTCATTTTTCTCATGTATGTATGTATGTAAAATCAGTAACCTTTACTATTTTCTGAATTGCAGAGAACAAAATATATTATGTCCTTTCAAGTGTTGCATTTTACTATGTGACTATTTTCACAAAAGTAACTAACCTATAAACAAAGAGTTATGGATACTAGAATTCATGACCCTTTAGATTTTTTTCATATGTATTAGCAGGAGACGTGTGACTTCTTCAGGGAACAATGCCTGAGAATGCCACTAACAACTTTATTTGTGGCAGGAACCTGAAGACCCTGACTCACTAAGCAAGGACCTGTGGGCATATTCCTGCATAATTCTGGGCATGACCCCAGGAGCATGTGTGTGCCATATGCTCTTCTTGCTTTTAACTATGTACTGACCTGAATGAGTCACAGTAGGTTATGAAGGTTAATTTTACATATTTGCGTAACTGTTCTGAAAAGAGTGATTTAAACACAAGACTTTCAAAGAAGTGTTATTAAATTGATGATATCAGGAGTTAATGGGAAAGTTATAGAAAAATCATAGAAGTGCACTGTTTCCTCATTTCTAACAATGGTGACAATACTTTAAAAAGTTAAGAGAGGTGAACATAGGGACAAGTGATAAAGAGTTCTAACTATTAATAGTAAGATTCCAAGTTATGTTTGCCTATAGAATAAAGGGAAAATCTTGGTATGCCCTCAGAGAATATAGAGTAGTAAAGAAGGTAGAATAATCCATTTTTTGGCTAGTTAGTTGATCCTGTGAATCCAGACCTTGCCAAGTATAAATATTAACCACAAGAGAAGAAACTCTCCCAACCTACAGGATGCTGTAACTGCATACACTGCCAACTGGTCACAATGTTCTACATGTAGGTGTGCCTAATAAGAAAAAAAAATTGTAGCTTGCAAAATTGCTTATACTTCTGCTGATAGAGATAGAAATCAAGAAGATAGTGGCTACCAGTGGAAGAGTTGGGAGAGAGAACGGAAAGAGAGAAATAACGAACTGATAATCATTTTAACCATTTTTCGAAAGTAGGACGAGCTGATTGTAAAACTGTTCATGTGAACCATTGAAACTCTATTTAAAAAAAAAAAGATGGCTGAAATTGTCCAGGACCCCCTTCTTGAATAACATCAGATGATTACATGATTCCATCTTCATACATCTGTCCCAGGTCCTCAACATCATCTGAATCAAGATGCGACACCCTTGGTAGGCCTCAGGCTCACTATATTGGGACTCATCTTGCCTCATTGTTTTGAGACACTAGCTTTTGCAATGATCTGGTATTATATATTTCTTAGCTCTCTGACCTTCAGATGCTAAGAAGACTCATCTTCTTAGCTCTCTGAACTTCAGATGCCTATTGGGTACTATTCCACCTCTAATGATGTATGTTAGCCTAGTAAATTCCACGTTTTATAATGGCATGCATTGTACTGGTTCTGTTGCCATGGAGAACCCAAAATAGCACAGTAGCTGTCAGTTACAGTGTTCATTTTTTGGCTTTATTTAATCATCTATTCAGTAAACAGAAACTATAATTAATATTTGGCACACAATAAATTAAAAGGTCATTAAAATATACAACTGTGTATACATTGTTACATTTTTTCGTGGTTATAAACCAATCATATTATATATTGATTCTCTATTCTTTCATCTTCTGTGTATTTCTTCCTTTCACTTTAATGCCATCCATTAAATTGTAGCATGAATAATAAAAACCCAGAGACAGATACTGGGGTTAAACTTAAAACCAGAGAGCAAAGTAGCTAAGCCACTAGAGAAGGCTCCCTATACCAAGGCTGGGTAACTGCAGACTAAGGAGACTAAACAAGAAAATTCTCTCTCTCCTCCACTTTGATATTCCCTCTTGTTCTGGGATTAAAGGTATCTGCCTCCCTAGTACTGGGATTAAGGATATGAGACACCACTACCTGAAAATATTCCATGTTAATCTTGTATATCCCAGGATGACCTTGAACTCACAGAGATCCATCTGCCTCTATCTCTGAAATTGTGGGATTGTCAGGGTGTGCCACCACTGCCTGACCTCTAGTGACTTATTTCTGCACTTCTGATCTTTAAGGAAGCTTAATTTATTAAAATATAAATAATATATCTCTGTATGTCCCCTTTTTGTTTAAAAAAGAATGCTGTAACTAATATAAAAAAGCTATATACAGTAAGTACATTAATTAAATCAATATATACAGGCAATAAGACATCAATAATATCTAGTCGATTTGCATTTTAAAAAATTTAGAGAAAATTCTAATTGGAGCCTGCTGTGTCATTTTCTGACCACCCAGACCTGAACAATCATAAAAAACTATATTAATTACAACACTGTTTTTCTAGTGGTTCAGGCGAATTTCTAGCAAGCTCTTATATCTTAAATTAACTAATTTCTATTAATTTGTGTATCACCGTTAGGCTGTGGCTTACTGGTAAGTTTCTGGTCATCTTTATTCTTCAGCAGCTATATGGTATCTGCCTAACTCTGCCTTCTTTATGTATATATATATATATATATATATATATATATATATATATATATATACACATTTGTTTGGACTTTCAGTCTGGTTTTACTCTGCTAAGCAATTGGACAAAGCCGTTTTATTTATCAGCAAATAAAAGCAATACATATACATATACAGAGGAAGGCCATTCTAGATCAGAAAATATTTCATATGTATCATATCTTGGTGAGTCAAAAGTCTTGTACCTAATTTACTCTCTGTTATAACTTTCTGTTGCATCTGCTAAACAAGAAAAAGTACATCTATCTAGTCTTCAACTCCCTCAGATACCCAAGAAAGAAATAACATTAACTGAGTAAGCAGAAAAGGTGAGCAAACAACTTCCCAAAAAATGTAAGCAATAACAAAGCTG
This sequence comes from Myodes glareolus, assembly GCF_982192425.1. Lineage (NCBI taxonomy): Eukaryota > Metazoa > Chordata > Mammalia > Rodentia > Cricetidae > Myodes > Myodes glareolus. The sequence goes on along the minus strand of NC_142048.1, from coordinate 23,311,440 downwards.
GCTGCCTAAACAATTACCCAAAGTTCCTCTGCAATGTTGTAACATCTGTTTATGGTCTAGAGGCCTAGTATATCTGACAGACTTTTCTGTGAAGCAGGATATTCTGAAGGGCTGTCCCTCCATATCTTGACAATTTTTGGCAGTCATTTTCTTTGGTATCCTGCTTCTTTTCGAATTAGGACAGCATACTGTCAGTAGTCAGGGAAAGGTGATTTTATTGCCTAGTGGCTTACTTTTGACACAAAGGAAGGAAAGTCCATATGGAATTTCTTTGATGTCCATTATGTTCTCTGAAGTAGATAAGTTTGATTCTGCCAGAAGCAAACATGTCTCATTTTCATAAAAAAGAAACTTGGTTATTGAAATATCTTAAATGGTATATTCTATAAATCTTTGAAGTGTGAGAAGATGACTTGTCTATCTAAAATTATATCTTTGCTTGACCTTGAAGACATACCTAATGTGACTACAAGTCAAATTATACTGCATTTCCTTTTTATCATAAGCAGTTGGTAATAATAATGTCCATGGACTAGAACTTTTCATTACATTTTTATGTTGTTAAATAAGTTATATAAGTACAATACCTTGAACAAGAGTAGAAATGTATGCACAGTATATCCTAACAAAATTAATCTCAATAAATAATATTTGCATACAATACAAATATTTCCAATCCAATGTAAAACATTTAAAAGCGGTAGTTGGTTTCTTAAAGTAGATTCAATAATCTACCTTTTTTTTATCACATCCATATCTTCACTTTTTCCTTTCAGAGTAGATTCAATAATCTACCCTTTTATCCTATCATATATATATCCCACTTTTTTCTTTTCCAAATAAGAAATCTGAATGTAATTTCCTTTGTTTAGCTTTTTCTCTGTCCATTACCAATAATAACTTATAACTAACCCACTAAATAATGACCAATATCCATAATCCATGATATTAGTTTTTGAATGACCAAACACTAATCACTCCACCTCTTGGGAATGTACATGTCATATTCTTAAATTGACTCCTGAAAAGAAAAGAAAATGGTTTAATTGCCAAATTCTGTGAGAGGAAGCTGCATCATTTTTTTTGTCCAGTTTTGTAATGGAAAAGTAGAAGGCTTGACTAAAGTCCTGACTAGAGTAGTCTGTTAGGCTGGATCATCTCAGCTAGGCATTATGAAATTTTTCTCAGCAGTTAATAGTTGAAAGCTGATCCTTAAGTGATGTTTTTCAAGTTAGTGATATTATCATATTACTGGAGGACTTGTCATTGTAGGACTCCATCTTCCTTATGGAGACTTCAGATGTCATTAGGTGTGCTCATGGTTTACTGCAGAAAATTGAAAGAGACTCAAACCCAAAATTATGTACAGGAAGTAATGAAAACTTGTTCTAGAACTAGTAATCTTCATGATCACTAATATTATGAATAAAGGTTAATATGCATATATATTATATATTATACATGCAATATATATATAACAAATATATAAGTCTTATATTACAGAAAAGCTGTCAAAGGTCAGATAAAATCAAAGGATAATGAGGTGAGATAAATAGAAGTAAAATAGTTCTTAAATTTTTGTTTGTCTTCTGTCCCATATCAAATGGCTCTTCTGACATGAGACAGAGATTTTGAATTTCAATTTAATAAGTATGTTTTGATTAGAGAAGGAGAAAGTTACACTCCAACTCCAAACCCAGCTTTGATTTTTAATTAGACTGGGATTACAAAAAGACTATTTGTACTATATGTTTTCAGAGAAAACGAGAAACAAACATTTGGGGAGATTTATGTAATTTTACCTTGTTGGAAATGTGGCATACCAACAGGCCAATTACTTTTTTTTGAGAAATTTTTTTTGGATGGTTTGTTCTTTTTATTCAGTTGTCTCCTTTCTCCAGTATTCTTCAGATTTCTTAACTGGACACTTTATTCTTCTGAAAATACAGAAACAAAACTCTTCCCCAACCTGAATTTTGGGTGGGATTCTCTTTTTGGCAAGATATAGCTGATCAAATGAATAGCATTTGTTAGTTTTATAGGTTAGTTAATATTAAAAGGACATGGTGTTTGATCAGCTTTCTTCTCTTCTAATTAAGAGATGTCTCTTGTTCAAAGCAAATCTTTATTAGTTTTGACTGTATTTAATGTAATTTTTCTCCTTTGGAAATAAAAGCAAAACTCCTTTCCCAATGTAGCACACGTCTTCATTTCCATATCAGCACATCTTTAAAGTATATTGACTGATTTAATTCTGGTGTTTTTTCTACTATCCAATATCTTTCTGCAGCTGATGTTCATTAACAATTATAAAATTCAAAATTAATAAAGCAATATATAATTGATTTCTAGGGGTATTTTTTATCCATCTCTGTGTACTTAACATATCTTTTACAGTTTGATTTGAACTTTTTATAACTGCTTGGCTTGTATAACTGTGTTGTATATCTGTAAAATAATTTATTGTATAATAAGCAAAAAAACTGTTTTATTTTCTTAGTGACATATGTTGGAGCATTGTCTTTTTTTATGCAGGCATACACATATTTGCCATAACTTTTAGCAAATGTGTCATTACTGAATCAGCCTTTTCTGAACTGAAAGCAGTTGCCCATTGAAAACCTGAATAGGTATCAATGGTGTGGTGCATTCATTTCAGTTTCCAAACTCTACACATGGAACACATCCATCTTCCAGCTTTCATTACTTTAAGTTTCTTCCTGCAGGTAGTTCTGATTGGTTGCATAAAGAACAAGAATGACATTTCTTTATAATCTTTTTGGACTGTGGCCATATAAAGAAAATGTACTTCTTTCAACCTTTGCTTTGATATGATTTTTTTTTTGAAATTCTGAGGCCTTCAGCACATTTCCAACAAATATTTTATCATCTTTGGCACTACCTTATGCTAGAGGACCTGGCAGACTCATACGAGATCAGATGTACTTTATGTATATGGCATGATGTATATTCCTGATTACATTTTGTACCTAGATAAATAATGAAGTCAATTTTGTATTATCTGGCATAAATTCTGGGGTTTCAATATGGAAAACTACTGTTTCTGCATATTGTGAATCAGTAACAATGTTTTGAGGTTCTTTAAAATCATCTAGTACAAGCAGAATACCATATAATTTTTACTGTTAGACAGAATAATAAGGGCTTTGTTCCACTTTACTAAAATTTTCTGATTTTTAACCTGTTTTTCTTGATTAATTTGCATCAATATAGAATGTAGGAGCTCCAGTTATTGATATCTCATGATCAATGCAAGGAAGGAGCCAATTAGATATCTTTATAATTCAAATATTTCACTTTTGGGATATTTGCTGAAATTCTCTCCAAAAAATTACTACAATCTCTTTGTCAGGGTTCACTTTCTTATTTGTTAATTTCTTCATTATTAAAAGATACTATAATTTCTGTTGAGTTTACTTCTGTTAATTCATGAAGTCTCAATTTTCCTTTTAGAACTAACTTTGAATCACATAGAAAAATATCATCCATGTGATGATAAACCACAGTTTTAAGAAATTGCTTATGTATCATTTCCAATGGCTGACTTACAACATATTGGCACAGAGTGGGCCTATTGCTATTCCCTCTGGGATAATCTTCAACTGGTATCTTTTATCAAGTTGAGAAATTTTATAAGTAGGCACTGAGAAAGCAATTTTTTCTATTTTTCTTGTGAAGGTATAGTGAAGAAATAATTTTTTTTATATCAATAACTGTAAGAGATCATCCTTTAGGCAATAGAGATAATAATGCAAAGGTATGCAAGACTGTAGAGAGCCCATTGGCTGAATCACTTTATTAAGAGCTCATAAATACGCTCTCATTCTCAATTATCCAGATTTTTTAAAACTACAAATACAGGAGAATTCTAAGGACTGGTTGATTCTTAAATATGATGAATATCTAGTTGCCCCTTTACCAGTTGTTCTAAAACCTGCAATCATTCTATTGTTAAAGGTTATTACGTAAACCTTACAGGCATGTCTGTGAACCACTTTAAAAGAAGAGCTGTTGGTGGCTTTGAAATATAAGCAGCTGTTGTGACCTGTTTTTGTACAATGTAAATGGTTGCTGGAAGTTTTTGATGTTTTTCCTTAAAACATATATTAATTTATGGTTCATTTCTATGATTGGGAGAATGTTAATCTGAGTATTCTACTGCTGGAATAAATCATGTCCCCACACATTCATAGCTATGTTAGGTACATATGGCTTTAATATGCCTCTCTTTCCTTCTGACCCTATACATTTGGCCCATCTTGTGCTCTGCTTTACCTGAGATAAAGTTTTGATCCCTAAAACCTGTCCAATTACATTCTGAAGTGGCCTATTTGGATGCAAAGATGATGATGAAATTGTTACATCAGAAAATGTATCTACAAGACCTTCAATGGCAGTGTTATTTTTTGTATTACTAATTTTGGTCTTTATTCATTTAAAAAAGTTTGCCAAAATACTCACTTTATACTATATCCTGAATATTTTATTTCTCTTCTATAGCTGTTCTAATTATCAACAACAGTATGGTCTCTTACAATAGACATTAGGTTTTTTAGTTGCTCTAGGAAGAATGGCAAAGAAAGGACTTAACTGGATTTATCCCACAGGCCTGCAGGAGGCACCCTCATGGAGTTTTCCAAGGTCAAAGGATTACCATAAATATTCTTCATCGACCAATATTCATTACTACAATAGCTACCTTTGCCATACCTGCTGCATAATCTGGAATGGAGGGATGCTCTGAATGGATTATTCTTTTAAAAATATCATTGTTTCTAATAATGCCCTGTCTGTAGTCCCTTTTACAGCATTTTCTTTTCAAAATTATACCCTTTGATATTTTGATTTTTCTTCAATCTCCTGGAAATCACCTCTCCTATCGATGTATCATCATGTTAATGAGATTCTATATTAGTTGTATTTTGGATCTATTTCTCCAAAGGTCCTAACCCTGCCTTTAATGGCCTCATTATCCCTTTGCATATGGAACGGGGAGTCTCAAAAGCCAGAAATTCAATTATTATTTGTTTAACTTCCGAATTTGTTAGCATTGCTTTTATTGCTGAAGTCAATATGTGTAAGAAATCCATAGGACTTCCTTTGAGCCCTGCTTAACTTTAGTAAATGGCACAGTTCTCATCCCTGTTTCTACAATTCTGTCCCAAGCATTCAAAACTGCTGTGCAGCAGAAATCCTGGGTGTCATTATCATATGAAGCCTGCCTTTCCCTAATAGTGCATTTTTCTTCTTCAACAATTTTCTCTTGGAAGATTTCCCAACCTCTAGCTTTATTCCACTGTACAATAATCTTAGCTTCTTCTCCAAATCAGGTATTCCATTGTATTTGTTTACCAGTCTCTAAAATACAATCAACCAAATGTTCTAAGTAATTAGGGGTAATTCTATTACAAAATGACCATGAGCCGAACATTGGCTTCACAAATGATGAATTTATGCCATATTAGAATGTTGCTTCCTGGAATCCCTTTAAATCTAAGAATAGAACAACGATAGGGGATTCCCCTCTATATGCTGTGAATATGTTTTATTACCATTGGTTAATAACGAAAATGTTTGGGCCTATTGTAAGGCAGAATAAAGCTAGGTGGAAAAAAATAAAGAGAATGCAGGAACACAGACGGTGGACTCAGGGAAACACCGTATAACTGTCAAAGAAGACAGATGCCAGAACCTTACTGACAGGCCACAGCCCTGTGGTAATACACAGGTTAATAGAAATGTGTTAATTTTTGATGTAAATGCTAGCTAGGAATATGACTAAACTTTTAGTCAAACCATGTTGTAATTAATACTGTTTTAGAGTGATTATTCAGGTCTGGGTGGCCCAGAAGCCAAACTACAGTCTCTGTTTATATCATAATAGTCAAGTTAGCTATAACATAATGTCTGCCACTCGGCAATCCCTGTAAGGTTACTGGATATTTTAAGATTTATTTTAAACCATAGACAATCGATTTCTGGGAGAATTTTCCATCCCTTTCTGTTTGTTTAGCCTATCCTTTATAGTATGATTTGATCTGTCTATAACTGCCTGATTTGTAGAATTATTTGGTATACCTCTAATGTGCTTTATATTAGAATAAGCAAAAAACTGTTTCATTTTCTTTGATACATATGCTGGACCATCATCTGTCTTTTTTTATGCAGGTATACCCATGATGTCTGTAACTTCTAATAAATAAGTGATTACCTAATCAGTCTTTTCTGAGCTAAGGCAGTTGCACATTAAAAACCCGAATAAGTGTCAATGGTGTAGTGTACATATTTTAAATTTATAAATTCTGTAAAGTAGAACACATTCCTTTACCAGATCTCATTCATTTGAGTACCATTTGGGTTACCACCTTCAGATAAAAGTATTTGGTTATAGAAAGCACAAGTGGAACATCTCTTTATAATATCCTTAGCTTGTTACCATATAATAGAAAACTCTTTCTTTAAACCTTTGGTATTTACATCATGTTTCCTATGAAGTTCTGAGGCCTTCAGCACACTTCTAATCAATAATTGATCAACTTCTGATTACCTTGTGCTAGAGGACATGGCAGGCCTACATATGGGACAAAGTCTATTCCTGATTATATCTTGAACCTGTAAGAAAAATAAAGTCAATCCTGTACCATCTAGTATAAATTAAGCAGTTTCAATTTAGAAGACAATGCTTTCTGCATATAGTGAATAACTATATGGAGAGGTTCTTTAAAATCCTGCAGTAACATGAGAATAGCATATAATTTTGCCTTTTGGACAGCTTACTTAATTCTTCTGATTTGTAACCTGCCTTTCCTGATTTATTTGCTTCAGTATAAAATGCATGGGCTTCGGTTATTGGTGCATCACATACAATTTGGGGAGAATAGAATTAGTTCTTGTAGGGTTAATTCAATCACTTTTGGGACAATTTCTCTTAATTTCTCCTAAAATACTAGCACAAGTTCTTTGCCGTGGATCATGGTCTTACCATATTTTTAAATTTCATCAGCAGTAAAAGGCACTATAATCTCTGCTGTTTTCCTGCTAGTTAATGAAATCTCAATTTTCCTTTTATAGTAATTCAGAGACTTTCCCACATAACTTTTGAATTTTTTACTTTTCTTATGTGGTAAAAAGATCCATTCAAAGATAATATCTTCTCTTTGCATTAAATTTTCTGTAGGGGATCTTCTTGAACACAATATGACTAGAATACAATTAAGATTTGGATTCACTTGTGTGTCATGTAATTTCTCTTCAACAACCATCAATTACTTTTCTGTTTCAGCTTTTAATTCCCTGGGAATATTTAAGTCTTTGTCACCATCTAAGGTTTTGTTCAAATGAACTATTAGATCAGGTGTTATCCCAACAGCCAGTCATAGGTGGGAAATATCTCCTAAAAATCTATAAAATTCATTAAGATTCTACAAATGGTCTCTCCTAATTTGTGCCTTTTGTGTCCTAACTGTCTGTAAACCTATTTTCTATCCAAGGTAATAGACAGATTCTACACTTTGTATTTTTTGGGGAGCAATGTTTAATCTTCATTTAGGCAAAACTTTTTTTGCTTACTCAAACATTCTTTTTTAAAATTTATTTATTTATTAAACTTTTCCACCTCCTCCCCACCTCATCTTTCCCTCCCACTCCCTCCACTGCCCCTACTTGCCCTCCCACTCCCTCTCCAGTCCTAAAAGCATTCAGGGTTCCCTGCCCCATGGGAAGTCCAAGGTCCTCCCTCCCTCCATCCAGGTCTAAGAAGGTGAGCATTCAGATAAACCAGGCTCCCACAAAGCCAGTCCATGCGGTAGAATCAAAAACCCAGTGCCATTGTCCTTGGCTTCTCAGTCAGCCCTCATTGACAGTCACATTCAGAGAGACCAGTTTGATCACATGCTCCATCAGTCCCAGTCTAGCTGGCCTTGTTGAGTTCCCATTAGATCAGTCCCACCATCTATGAAAATAGATCCATACCTATCACCATGCACAAAACTCAAGTCTAAATGGATTAAAGACCCCAATATTAATCTGACCACACTGAACCTGATAGAAGAGAAAGCAGGAAGTAGTCTACAAAGCATGGGCACAGGAGACCACTTCCTACATAGAATTCCAGTAGCATAGACAGTAAGAGAAACAATGAATAAATGGTACCTCCAGAAACTGAGAGGCTTCTGTAAAGCAAAGACACTGTCTTTAAGACAAAAAGGCAACCTACTGATTGGGAGAAGATCTTCACCAACTCCATATCAGACAAAGGTCTGGTCTCCAAAATATATAAAGAACTCAAGAAACTAGACTCTAAAACTCTAATTAACCCAATTAAAAAATGGGTTACTGAACTGAACAGAGAATTCTCAACAAAAAATTCAAACATTTTTTATAAAGTATCTGTATTTGAATAAGACAACAAAATATCATCCATGTAATGGTAAATTAAAGACATAGGATTTGATTGCATATTATTTCCAGTATCTGATATTAGCTATATAGGGCTGCAGCCTTCCTTTCTGTCCTCTGGCCCTATACATTCAACCCAACTCATGCTTTGTTTAACTTGAGATAGGGTTACAATTCTAGGAATTGAATATCTGCCTCTTGAAGAGGCCAATCTAGATGCCAAGATTCTGAAGTAATGATAGACATGCCCACACTTGTGTCTAGTAATCCCTCAATGTCATTTATATGCACTATTAGCTTTGGGTTTGATGATTTATAGAAGTTTGCCAAAATACACTTTCCCTATTTTCTACTGGAGTTTTTGATTCATTCTTCATGTCTATTTTATCATTCAGAACAGTATAGTTTCTTTTTTCTTTTTACAGTAGGCACTGGATTGTTTAATTTTTCTGGTGAGATATGTTTTGCACAGTGATTGGAAATGACTGGATTTTGTTTGACATTGGGGCCTAAGAGATGCCCCCCGAAAGAGCTTGCTGGTGATAATGGGTTGCCTTGTCTGTCTTTTACTGACCTACATTCATTAGTCTAATGCTGGCCTTTGCCACAACTCTTACATATACCTGAAGGATGAGTCCTCCTATTATTGCCATTCCTAGAAGAGACATTATTCCTAGGAATTCCTTGTCTACAGTCTCTTCTTAGATGTCCAATTCTTTCACAATTAAACATTTGGCATAATGGTGTCTCCTCATACCACTGGAAATCACTTCTCCTACTGAAGCTTCAGTACTATAGTCAAACGTTTCAACATTCATGTAATGCAAGATCTATGGGTGCTAATCTAACCTTTAAAGGCCCAAAGATTTTGTTACATTTGAAGTAGGCAATTTCAAAAGTCCAGGATTCAGTTAGTACACATCTAGATTCAGGGTCTGTCACTCCTAATTGTACAGTTTTAGTTAACCTTTGTCAGAAGTCAGTAAAGGGTTCTCTCTGGCCCTGTTTAACTCTGATGTATGACTTAATCCTTTTTTCTGGTTCTTGAATCCTGTCCCAAACATTTACAGTTGCTGTATTACATAGGGACAAGGAACATTCATTGTAATGAGACTGTACTTGAGGTCAGAGTAAGGATCTTCGCCAAGAATATGATCTTGGGAAGTCTCAAATTCTTTTGCTTTCTCCTGGTGATCTAAAATTTTTGCCTCTTCTCTCCAATGGCACTTCCAAAAGCAGCTGAGGTACATTTTCTAGGACCACTGAGGTTAACTGAAGCCAATTTGGTTGGATAGCCATAGTACTTGAAACCTAGGTTTTCACCATTTCGCTGACAAATGGTGAATGTAGGTCATAAAAAACTATTGCTTGTTTTATTTCTTTTAGATCACTCATGCATATTGGTCCCCATGCATATTCTTTAACTACTTTAGGGTAATTTGTGCCAGACAAATTATGAGATATGCAGCTGAAACTCTGTGTAAGTCATCCTCAGAACTGGCACATACTGATGAGGCTAAATCTTGTCTTGTACCTTCTTTCCCTGCTCATCAATTACAATAAATTCCTCAATCTTTTCAATTCTTTTTACTATTGCCTTTTAAAAGTCTGAATCTCCTGTCCAATGTTCTGTCCAATGTCCTCAATGAGAATTCCAAGTTATGAAATTTTTCCGGGTAAAGATAATGTCTCATCTTTGAACATATCATAACTTTTCTTTTTTTTCCCCCTTAAATAGTTGTTTATTGGCAGTGGGCTGGAAGGGATGGCAGAATTAGCATTTGCAGACAACACCACACCAGTCACGAGGGCAGCAAGAGTGATGGGAAAACCTGAAGGCCCCCTCTTCAAAAGCAAGTGGGTAGGCGGGGGCCTGGAGTGTTCATGGGGCAGCCTTAGATCACCTCAGCTTAGTAGGCATGGTTAGAGATGAAGAGAGATTCGCTGGCTGCGGCTCCAGACTGACCACTTGGGGGTGTACTTCCCTTGACAAGCAAGGCTGTTGGCCAGGGCTCGCTTGATGTATTTCTCCTGAGCAGCCTTCAGGTTCTCCTTCTTCCCGCCCCAGGCCTTCAGAGCAGAGGCCTGCAGGGCTCGGCCATAAGAGAAAGTCAAGGCCCATGGCTTCAGCAGTGGGCACTTGTTGATGGCATTGAGGTTAATGGACGCCTCTTCCTCGCTCTGCCTCCAGACAGGAAAGTGACCCCAGTGACAGCACGGGGCACTGTGCGACGCAGAGCTGTGACAGTTGCCATGGTAATCTCCTCATTGGAATATTTCTGGGTACAAGCATGGCCTGGTGTAACCATGTTGGGCTTCAGCAGTGTGCCTTCCAGATAGACATGGTGGTCACTCAGAGCCTTGTACACAGCAGCCAGTACCCTCTCAGTTACATACTGGCAGCGCTTTAAGTCATGGTCCCCATCAGGGAGGATTTCAGGCTCCACAATGGGTACAATGCCATTCTGCTGGCAGATGCTGGCATAACGGGCCAGAACATTGACATTTTCCATGATGGCAAAGGCTGAAGGAGTATGCTCCCCAATCTTGAGCACACAGCGCCATTTGGCAAAGTCAGCTCCATCCTTCTTATACTGGGCAGAGCGTTCTGACAGCCCATCCAGCTCTTGGGTGGTGGTCTCACCATTGATTCCTGCCAGGGGTACCACGCCTTTATCTACCTTAATGCCCACAACACCGCCCTTGGACTTGATAACTTGGGGGAGGGGACGACCATCATCCGCCTTCTGGTAGAGTGTTTCGTGGAAGAGGATCAGCCCCCCCAATGCAGGGGTTCACATGGTCATCAGCAGTTAGCAGCAGCTGGCAGTAGAAGCGCCTGTTCTCTTCAGTGTTCTCAGTGTCAATGGACTGCAGCCGCTTAGCAATGCTTCCAGTGGACTCATCTGCAGCCAGGATGCCCTTGCCTGGAGCCACAATTCGGTGAGCGATGTCAGACAGCTCCTTCTTCTGCTCCGGGGTTAGTGCTGGGTATGGGTAGGGCATGGTGCCAGTGGCAGCACGTTCCTGGCACAGGAGGGGGTGGGTCTGCCGGGTACGGCGGTGGGTGAGCAAAAGACCGGAGGAGTGAACGAGGACAGAGTCACCCCATATCATAACTTTTCGACAGATTCTGAGAGTTAAACTCAACAGGACAAATTCTTTCAGTTAATTTTGTCAAATTGATGCTATCCCTCTCCATATTATTGAAACATTTTAATGAGATAATATTGAAAATAAAGCTAATTTCTAGAATCAAATAAAAGGATGTAGAAGGAAAATTGCATAAGCCTTGCAGAATACCTTCCATAATATAAGCAAAATAATCATTGAACTCTTGGATGTTATAAGTAATATTTGTAGTTTTTCATTGTAAAGTAATTTACAATGAATTGGAGTAGGTGTAATAATTAATTTCAGCCAGCAGGTGTTACAGTTGCAACCACGTGTCCAATAGACACCAGCAGCACTGAATAGCCATGTTGCTTATTTAGGTACTGAAAAATATGCTTTGTTTAACAAATTAAGAGCAGTTATTGAGGCAATCAAATGATCCTGAGAGTTGGGGCCCAGGAAAAAGACAAAACTCAAAGTTTTCTGTCAGTGCAAGTTGTGGACTGTGTACAACATGGGAATCATAGGCAGCAGCTGAGTGTGGTAACACATAACACTCAGAGAGGCAGCATGTGAATCACCAGCTGGGGACCTCTGAGTAGCAGCTGCTGCATTTGAGGGCCAGGTAGAACCATGGGTGAGAGAGTCAGTGCCCAAGGTGCCATGCAGCTGGTGGACTGATCCAGAAAAGTGGAGACTGGTCCCCACATTCAGGCACCAGATGATGGCGTAAGATACAAAATAATTTCACACTAGTTTAGAATTATGTATAATAAAAGGTTATTTATTTAGGGGAGAATCACAGATCACTGTCCTAGATCACAGTTCTCTGCATGAATGGGGAACAGGAACAGAGTCTAGCAGTCAGAAGGAAAGTATGAAGCAAAAAAGGGAACATTCACTTTCAATCTGCATTTATAGTATAAGAGACAATGCCTGAGTGGGCATGGTATCTTACAGGATATTTGCTAAAGGTGCTGAAGGAGCTCCCATAGTACACTTCCATATAATATTGTCCCCCATTCAAATATGCCTCTAGAATCCAACATAAAGAAAGACATGGTTTCCCCAGTAATTCTATCCTGGTTCTACCTTTTTAAATTCTATATACCCTCACCAGGCACTTCCTCAGACACCCACTGATGCTTACCCAATAATTCTCATAAGGACAAATGAAAGGCTATCAGGATTAAAGCAACTGATATTATGACTATCCTGGACGTATTCTTTAGATGCTGTAAATCAACAATAACCAAGAAAACAGAAAAGGAAATGAAATGTGATTTTCAGAAATTTCTACAAAAGTATTTATATTTTTATTAAATTTTGCATATGCTGAAAATTGAATCAAGAACTTCCTTCATAGTAAGTCACTGATCAAACCTTCAACCCCAGAGTGATGTTATGAAGGTCTACTTTAAACAAATCATTTATAATGAGTGGTTTAATTTTTTTTCATAAAAAGTTTAAAAATACATTGTAAGTTTTATAATATATTCTTTAATTTTTAAAGTTATGTTTATGTTATGAACAGATGTTCATAACATTAAAATCAAATCAGGAGGGAATTTCTTTTAAATAAAAATTAATGAAAGAGGCAAAGGAAAAAGTAGAAATACAGAATGGTTCAGGGACTAGCAAAGACACTGCAGGAATGATTAAACACCTGTGCTTAAAAGTCAGCAGACCTGGAGCTTTTTATTGGTTTCTTATTAACACCTTACTTATAAGAAATAAATCTTATGACAGTTCAGCTAATGTAAACTGTAGGGTGAAAATGAACCTGTGCTAAGGAAGCAGTGCTTACAGAACTGCTTAAGAAGAGCATTAAAACAATCTAATCCCTGATATTTCAAAGAAATACATAAAATTTAATGCAGAAATATTTTAAAATATTCAAAAATATTCTGGGCATTCAAGGATAGTTCAGTTTTTATGTAAAATTCAATCAAGTAATTCAAGATAAAGTAGAATGAATGAGAAACATGAAGAAACTTGAACCTAATTAGACATAGTGAATATATATATATATGATTATATATTAGATATTATGTATTTTGTTAGCCTTGTCTATCAGTTTAATACGGTGGAGAGTCATCTGAGAAAATAATCTTGAACTGAAGAATTGTTTAGATCAGAATTGCTCTTGACATATATGTGTGAATATTCTCTTTTCAGCAGATTGATGTAAGAAATCTCAGCCCACTATGTATGGGTGGTACAATTCCTAGGCAGGTGGTCCTGAGCTGTTTAAGAAAGCTAATTAAAAATGAGCCTCTGCCAGCAACACAAATAGTAAGCCAGCAAACAGTTTCTCCAAGGCTGTTGTCTCCGAGTTCCTGCTTGAACTCTGTCCTGAGTTCCTGCTCTGACTTTAGTCACTGATGGTTTGCGACTTTGACTGGAAAACCAAATAAACCATTTCCTCTCCTAGTTACATTAGGTTAGGATACTTTATAGCAACATCAGAAGGCAGTACAGGACAGTATAATATCATTTCTAAAATGATACTATAAATTAAAACTCAGTTTGTACTATTAAAGTTACTGTAAAAGAAAGAATTCACAACTAAAATTAACAACCCCAAGAGTTTTATAGCTCTGACAAAGGCAAATGAAAATTATTATCATATATACTGAATATATCACTGAATAGATAACTGAATTTTCAACACAAAATCTGTATACAGAAAATTTCTGAGACTTGCAATTCCTCCAGGAATATTGAAAACACAAGGTACCAGGTTAAAATCACACAAAATGGAAATACTTAGCAACTTGTGAATTCATCGTGACTTTGCCTAAAACAAGAGCAAGTCAGTCAAAATTTGGGGGAAGGGGTAAGCTGAGGTGGGGCAGCCTAGTTCCCTTGCACAGGAGTAGCTGAACGAGGCAGGAAGAATGAGGCTGGTTAGTAGTAGTTGTTGGAGACTTGGTAAAATAGAAGAATGCTCAAGCTGTGGTGTCTGCAGAGAATCGATGGTGTCACTGTCTCTATCAGGAAGGTTCTTTTCTCTATAATTATTCTCTAGTGTTCCTACAGAAACTGGGAAGAATGTCAAGAAACCTATCCTTGTGAAAAGTAGGGCGTGGGAGAGCAGGAACTGTTGGAAGAGTCACAAAGCTCTATCCAATAATAATAGTCAATGTAATTCGGGGCCAGAAATTAGTGTGGATATTGACACAACCGAATCAAATTTTCCACAGATTTTTTTTCCTAATTAATACTTATGGAATGTTCTCCAAAGTTACAACAGAATGCAAATGTGTTTTAGTTAAACTGAATGTGCAAAAGTTTGCATATATTCTAAGGCAGACATTAAAGAAGTAAAATATGAAGAACTTTGATTTAAAATGAATTAAAACTAATTTAAATCAACCTTCCTTGGAACTCAGAAATACCACTCTTTGGTATATACCCCAAAAATACTCAATCATATTACAAAAACACTTGTTCAACTATCCTTATAGCAGCATGATTTGTAAGATTTGTAATGGCCATAACCTGGAAACAACCTAGATGTTCCTAAACCGAAGAGTGAATAACGAAAATGTGGCACATTTACATATTAGAGTACTATTCAGCAGTAAAAATATAATGACACCTTTAAATTTCCATTTAAATGGATAAAACTAGAAAAATAACATCCTGAGTGAGGTAACTCAGACCCAGAAAGATTAACATGGTATGTACTCACTCATAAGTGGACACTGGCTGTAAAGCAAGTGATAATGAATCTATACTTCAGGATCCTAAAGAATCTAAGTAACAAAGTTAATCCTAAGAAAAACATACATAGATCCATCTGGAAAGGGGAAATAGACAAGATTGCCTGACAAAATTTGAAACATTATGGTGGGAGAAGTAATGAGGATTAGGGGGAAGACAAAGGGAAAAGGGGAGGGGGGAGACAACTTGAGGAAACAGGAAAGTTGAGATGGAGAAAGGGAAGAGATGAGAGCAAAGAAAGAGATATTTTGATTGAGAGAGCCATTATGGGGGTAGTAAGAAACCTGTCTGATGTAGGAGAGTCTTCTATCTATCTGTTGCTTTCATTGGTTAATTAATAAATAAAACTGCCTGGCCTGATAGATCAGAACATAGGTAGGTAGGGAAGACAGAACTGAATCCCGGGAGGAAGAAAGCAAGGTGAGGAGAGCCACCACCATGAAGCAGGGTGAGGAGAGCCACCACCATGAAGCTGCCAGGTGAAACATGATGAATCTTTCCCGGTAAGCCACGAGCTCGTGGTGGCATACAGATTATTAGAAATGGGTTGAATCAATATGTGAGAGTTAGCCAATAAGAGGCTGGAGGTAATGGGCCAGTCAGTGATTTAAAGAATACAGTCCGTGTAATTATTTCAAGGGTAAGCTAGCCAGGATCCAGGTTGCGGGAACGCGGCCCACTGCTCATTTTGCAACACCTGTCACTAGAGAGACTCCCAAGAATTCACAAGGATGACCCCAGCTAAGACCCTAACCAAGAGTGGAGAGGGTGCCCTAACTGGCCTTGCTCTGTAGTCAGACTGATGAATATCTTAAATATAACCATAGAATCTTCGTCTAGCAGCTGATGGAAACAGGCAGAGATGCGCATCGTAGCACAGGACTGAGTTTCTAAAGTCCAATTGAGGAGAAGGAGGAGTGAGAATATAAGCAAAGAGGTCAAGACCATGATGGGGACACCTGAGCTAATGGGAGCTCACCAACTCCAGCCAGAAAGAAAAAAAAAAACCAACAACATAGATCCAATCAAGTGCCTCTGAATGTGGGTGATAGATGTATGGCTGGAACAGACTGTGGGAAAACTGGCAGTGGCACCAGAATTTATTCTTACTGTTTTTTCTGACTTTTTTGGGTCCTATTTTCTTTGGATGGATACCTTGCTCAGCCTAGATATAGTAGGGAGGACCTTGGACTTTCCCCAAACCAATGTCCTTGACCCTCTCTGAGGAGTTGATTTGGGGTGTGGTGGGGGGATTAGGCAGAGGAATGGGAATGAAGGGAGGGAATGGGAACTGGGATTGGTATGTCAAATGAAAAAAAAGATTGTTTTCTTTTAAAATAAATAAATAAACTTTTAGCTATTTTGAGTTAATTGAAAATAAAACAGATGATATTCACTACTTACTGAACTGAAAAAAAAATAAAAAAACAGAATAAATAGCTGATAAACACTTGAAACTTTCAAAATAATTTGTACTTATGTTATTTACTAAATGCTCTAGTTAGGCCAGTAATATGGTTATCAGGTAGGGTGCCTACTGCCAATCAAGCATGATGGTCTGTACTTTATTCCTGGGATATACATAGCAGAAGGAAAGAACAGTTTCTAGCAGTTTGCCCTCTGGCCTCTACACATATGCCAGAGTATGCCCAACTTTCCCTCCATGAAAAATAAGTAATTAATTAATAAATAAATAAATTCCAGAGATTGAGGGTAAGGTGAAAAGAAAGATAAGAACCATGTCCTAGCATGATGACTCGGAGAATAAGATTACTTGATATACAAGCATGAACGTCTAAATTAGAATATATAATATTAACAAATCCTACCAGGTGTGGTTCCATTTTCCTATTCCCCTAACATTGGGGGCCAAAATTTATCAATCAATAAATCTCAGCTCACTAGTCAGTCAGGTGAGTCAAAAGGGGATATCATCAAGAGATCCTAAAGGAAATCAACATTTTCCTTTGTCTTCAGCATGAATGGACTTGCATAGCCCTGTGCATATACCACTCCAGAACACACACAAACACACACACAGTTTTCCATAATGGAGATGACAACACAGCATGAGGCTTTAGCACTTGCATTCCAGAATGTGCTAAGAGTTCGAGTGTGTAACATTAATCATCTCAGAAAAGCTTAAATGTCCAAGAAAGTGTCCTAAATGAGTCAAAAACTACAACAACAACAACAAAAAATACAACAGCAAACAAATGATAACAGCAATGTAAGTGGATAAAAAGCAACAAGTAATGATAATTTAAATAAAAACAAAAAAGAATTGAAATCAAATCTTTCTCTTTAGATTTTTTCGTTAAATTTGTCCTGTTACTATTTTTATCAATGGCAAACACAAGGAACTGAAAACAGAAATTACAAATTTATGAGCACAAGTTACAAAAGAGGAAATGACATTAGCACAGATCCAATAGATCTTCATTTAGTAATACGATATCCAATTAATAAATCCAAAAATAAGCTTTAAAGTGATCAATTTACCAAAGTTCCAAAACATATAATACTTATGCCTGAGGATCTATGTAACTAGCCAGAAGTATGTGTACTAAAATAATTCCCTTCATACCTTACAAAAATTATAGACCTAGTTATATGTTCTAATGAATTCTACAAACCATTCCAGGAGGTATAATTCATATTTCACAAACTATATTATTAGAATAAAAATGACAGCAATACTTAAATAAACTCATAAGATCAGGTAGGAATTTAAAATAAAAAATATTTTAAAAATTATTGCTGGGCAGCGATATTACACGCCTTTAATTCCAACACTCAGGAGGCAGAGTCAGGCGAATCTTTGTGAGTTTGAAGTCAGCCTGGTCTACAAGAACTAGGACAGGCTCCAAAGTAACGGAGAAACTTGTCTTGAAAAACAAACAAACAAAAATACTTAAGTATTATAGATCTACATCTGCCATGAAATAATGTCTATAATCAACAACAAGTAGTTTATAAAATTAAAATCAATGCAATTTAAAAATATTAACTTACAACAACTTGATGAAGCTATTCCTGGAAACCAAGGGTGACTTAACATGAAAAATAAAGTGTCATTAGAAGAATAATAAAGAGAAAAATAACACACTGACCCTATCAGTAAATCTAGAAAAACAAAACAAAACACAGCACTTGACAGAGTTCAGCACATATTTCTCTGATCACCAATAACTAAACAGAGAAGAAAAAATCCTGAAAACAAGTTCAGTTTTGAGGCTTGTTTACTGTAGTAAGGTGCCACGCATGCATGAAGGTCATTTCATGGCTAGCCAGTGACTGATCTGAAGTTGTGTTTAAATTCCTGGAACTAGAAATATATCCACTGATGGTTGACTGATTTATGTAAGGCTTAGAGTCTGCAATTACTCTTTGAGGACAGTATGGGTTTTTCCCCTTCCTCTAGCAAAGACAGGAAACTCACAATTTTTCTCTACCATGAATCTACACCATCCATCGCTCTTACATCACATGTGCATAGGTTCCCAAAGCGCAGGAGCTGAGTGTGGCTCTCATTAAATTCTTCCTATTTCTTCAAGATCTCTGGAAACCCTGCTCAGACTGCTTCTATTGTACTTCTTGTTGAGTAAACCATTCTTTCTATTATTTCTGCATTAGAGGTTCTACAATACAGACTTTATAAAGTAAATGAAAATATATGCTTAGTGTGTTAAGAAATTCAATAAAAAAGGCAGCTTAAAGATGTAGTCAGAACTTGGTGTTTGTTAAGAAGAAATTAAATATTTTCATAGGAATAATGAGACTGAAAAAAGTGGATAATAGTGTTGATTTTTTTTGTACTCTTTCTACTCTTTTGGCTCTTTGCTTTTTGGGGGCCCAACATTGAGCTCCCAAGCAAATCTCACATGCAGACTTTTTCCTTCTTATAAATGCCTGGCCTTAACTTGGTTTATTTCTAGCCAGCTTATTTTTATCTTAAATTATCCTGTCTATCTTTTGCCTCTGGAATTTTATCTTTCTCTATTTCTGTATACTTTTCTTTACTTCTTTTCCCCTGGCTGACTGGGTGGCTGTGTGTCTGGCCCCTGATGTTCTCCTCTTCTAGTCCTAGCTTCTTCTTGTCCTTTCTCCTTCTTTGCACCTCTTCTCTAGATTTCTCCTTCTTTTTATACTCTCTTCCTGACATTCCCACATTTCCTTTCCCCTGCCTCACTATTTGCCATTTAGCTCTTTATTAGACCATCAGGTGTTTTAGAAAAGCAAAGAATCAGAACATTATAGTTAAACAAATGCAGCATTTGAAAAAGCATTTTTACTTTATTAAATAAGTGTTCCACAGTATAAAAAAGCAACACACTTTAAACTAATATTCTGCAACACATTAGGTTTTTAGTGAATGCAAAATGTGTCAGGTGACATGTGTAGCTGTCCTTGATGGAAGACAAAATTCCTGGGTAAAAAAGAAGCCAGAAATTTTACAGAATTGAGAGACTCGGAGTTGTTTTATTTCTGTGTTTTGAGTCAGAAAAACACTAATAGAAATGCTTACAGTCTCTACCAATTGTCAAATTTTAACCTCAAAAATGTCATGATGCTTAAATGATATATTTTGTGGTATTGTGTCCTAATGTCTTGCAATGCTATTCTAGCTCATATTCTCCATTGTCAACTCTCTGTGATCTGTGTCATTTATGAAAAACCATTGGGACATGTTAATGCATTGCTTAATCCAAATAAGTCAAACTATTTGACACGAGGGGTAGCCTGAGATTCAGAAAAAGTAGTCTTATCTGGAATGTGTTTAAGAACATGATATGAAATTTGATGATCACAGGGAGCCTTCCAATGGATCTCATGTTTGTTTGGAGAAAGAAATGCAACACGGACCATCAGTTAACAAGGAGAAATAAAGGAATGCTCTATGAAGCATTAGTTGGAATTGATGCTACAAAGTAGTACCATCACCATTGGAAGTGATAGCATCAGGGTGATGCACACCAACACACAGAATCTTCCAAAAACAACTAAAATTCTCCCCCGCAAGCCCGTATAACCCACAGCAATTTTGTAGCCTATAGTAAGCTATAGAAACATTTACATGTTTATAAAATTCTCAGGAATTTCATATGTGAATACAATGATACATGATCATATCTATCCAAAGTTTTGTGAGGTTCATCAGTCCTCATAACCCTCAAGCACCTTTTTCCAACTTCTTTTATGACTTTGATGGTATGATAACGAAGTCCTTATAATGTTCTCCACGTACATGAGTATGTGACCATCTCCTAGAGTATGGAAAACTTAACATTGGTCACATCTTCAGCAAAGAAAGGTTTTCCTACCCCAAACATCTACACACTGCAAAAAGCTCCTCAGTATGGACCAGAGCTTGAAAATAATCTACCACACACATGCTATTATTTTGGCTAAGTAGGTCATGTGCAGGCTACCATAAGTAATGTGAGTTCATAAGTGTGATGACTATGGCTGCATCACTTTCACCATCCTCCAGCTCTCCTAAATTTGTCACTTCCATTTCTACCATGTTTGCTGATCTTTGCTGGTTTAATCAACTCAGGTCTTAGAAGTATTTGCAATGTCATGATGTCAAGTCAAAACCAAGAATGATTTATATGGTATAGCAAAAAAATGTAATTTTAAATTCTATGTTAAGCAGATGAAATGGCCAGAAATAAAGTTCACATGCTGAATAATACGGTTCATGTGAAATGTCCAAATTACTAAATTCACAGATTAGAAAGTAGATTAGGTAACACACAGTATCTGTAGCCAATTGGAAGTTGGGTACACTTAGAAGGATGGGATAGAATTGAATGTTAATAGAAATGTAATTAGAAAGTGAATGAAAGTTCTAGAATTGGTTATATTGACAGCACATAGTGATGACTTTTGTACTAGCTATAAGGGACCTCTATAAATTATTTATAAGAAGCAAAGTGACGTATTTTACTAGGATAAAAAAATCAAAATCTATTGTCTTTTTGTAAGTATTTTGACTATTGACTAGTTACTCTAAGTTTAGAAAAAAATACTTTTAGGAAAATTACTGTTAAGGAAAAATTTAAAGGCATAATATTTCACATCAATTTTTCACTGATTCTGTCTATAGATTATATCAAAAATAGTGTGTTTTGATAGAAATGCTCACCTCTTTATAATTTAAGTTTTTTAAGTGTTTATTTTAGAGGAAACATATTGAGTTCCTACATAACCTCCATCCAGCAAGTGATGGAATCAGAGGCAGAGATTCACAGTGGGGCAGTGGACTAAGCTAAAAATGTCCAGTCAGAGAATGAGTATATGAGCAAAGAGGTCAAGACCATAATAGGGATACCCACTGAAATAGCTTACCTAACCTAATGAAAGCCGACCAACTCCAGCATGATGGCAAGGGAACCATCGTAGGTCTAAACGAGGTCCTTGGACTGTGGATGATAGTTGTATCGCTGGGGGAGATTGTGGGACAGTGAGACCAGGATTTATCCCTATTGCTTGTACTGACTTTTTGGAACCCATTATCTTTGGAGGGATACCTTGTCCAGTCTAGATATAGTGGGGAGGGCCTTGATCCTGCCTCAAATCAATGTGCTAGACTTTGTGAACTCCCAATGGGAAGACTTACCCTCTCGGAGGAGTAGGTGAGGGAAAAGTGGAGGGAATGAGAGGAAAAGAGAGATGGGAATTGAGATTGCTATAGAAAATGAGAAAAGATAGTTTTTTAAAATAAAGAAATAAATAAACATTTATTTTAACTGTGTGCTTGAGCATGCATGCATGTCTGCATATGTGCATGCGTGTATGTGTGTATGTGTGTGTATGTGTGTATGTGTGTGCACACAGAAGCCAGAAAAGATTCAGGTTCCCTTAACCTGGAGTAGTAGGAGGTGGTGATTAATTTGGTGGGAGTGTGAGAAACTGAATTTCAGTTCTACAAAGTGTAGTACTTACTCTTTTATCACAAAGGACTCTCATCTGTACCCTATAATTGAAATTTTAATATGCCAGATTTTATATTTATTTGAAATGTATTAAGAGCAAGTAATGCATGCATTAGCAGTTTTCATTTTTTAGTGCTTCCTATGGTATATACAACATTGTTAAATGTATCAATTATAAATGCTAAGTGTTTCATTTACCTTCTTTTAAAAATGATTAAAAATAAGTAAACTTGATTAAATAAAAAATATTTCACATTTGGAAGTTTTGAATATCTTAAATTAAAATTCTCTTTTATTTCTAAGTATCAATATCTATTCACTATAGCTGTACTATTTTTTCTGTATATTTATGATGGGAAGAATTGTAAATATATGACAAAAGAAGGCACTGTATGATTTGAATTGTAAATAAAGGAGCACTTTTCAGTCTAATTCTGTTTAATAAATAACAGTTTGCAAAGATGTAAAAATTAAAATGCTTTAAATCTAAATCCAAATGGAATTAGGAACAAGGAATCATTCTCTTTATCTAATAAATAAAAAGTAGCAAAGTAGGGAGGAAGCATGTAAACACAAGTATTATAAAAAAAAGTGTAAGTGCTTGCTGAAGTGGCTTGTGCATTTTCAGTAGAGAGTGGTTAAAATGCATCGATTTCCCCTTAAAAGGTTCTTAATGAGCCATTGATTCAGTCAGCTGCAGAGTGGATTTCTTTGTTAAGTTCAGACTGTGACTTTAAGGAGAGAATCACAGTGATTCTTTTTCTCGTACTGATTTTTGTAACATCTCTTTGCAGTCCATGTCCATATACCTTGTGCGATTGAATATTTTTCTAATTTAGTGTAATAATGTCTTAGGGTTTACAACATTGAATTAAACAAAAATTCTTTGAATTTAATCTTGAACATCAGATTATTCCTATCAGCTATAGAGAGTTTGCTTCTCCTTCAATCCACTCCCAAGGTCCTCATGCTCTCAGTTCACTTAGGGGATTTTGTCTTCTAATCTACTTCCCATGTAGATTATATCCATGTATCTCTCTCTTAGAGTTTTCATTGTTGTCTAGGTTCTCTGACATTGTGATTTGTAGGCTGGTTTTCTTTGCTTTATGTTTAAAAATCACTTATGAGTGACGACATATGATAATTGTCTTTCTGGGGCTGAGTGACCTCACTCAAAATGATGCTTTTTAGCTACATTCATTTGCCTGCAAATTTCAAGATGTCAAATTTTTTTCTGCTGTGTAGTACTCCACTATGTAAAAGTACCACATTTTCCTTATCCGTTCTTTTGTCAAGGGGCATTTAGGTTGTTTCCAGTATGGCAAATAATTCTGCTATGAACATAGTTGAGCACATGTCCTTGTGGTAGATTGAGCATCCATTGGATATATATCCAAAAGTGGTATTGCTGGGTCTTGATGAAGGCTGTTTCCTAATTTTCTGAGAAATTGCCATACTGACCTCCAAAGGGGTTGTAACAGCTTTCATTCCCACCAGCAACACAGGAGTGTTCCCTTTACCACACAACCTTTCCCGCATAAGTTGTCATCAGTGTTTTTGATCTTGCCCATTCTTACTAGTGTAAAATGGAATCTCAGAGTTGTTTTGATTTGCATTTCTCTGATGACCAAGGATATTGAGCCTTTCCTTAAGTCTCTTTCAGCCATTTTATATTCCTCTGTTGACTGTTATCTGTTTAGGTCTGTACTCCATTTTTTTATTGGATTTTTTTTTGATGACCAATTTTTTGAGTTCTTCATATATTTTGAAGATTAGACTTCTGTCTGATGTGGGGTTGGTAAAGATCTTTTCCCCTTCTGTAGGCTATCATTTTGTTTTGTTGATTGTGTCCTTTGCTTTACAAAAGCCATAAACTACTCTTAGGGACAGACCACAGGCTTAATATTAGAAGGCCAACACAAAAGAAATTCAGAGGCAAATATAGAGGTTCCTTGTTTTATAATTCTTAGCCTGAGCAATATTTTTTAATTAAGCCACTTCTCTTTTATTATTATTATTTTATATTATTACTGAAAAAAATACCAATCCAAATTCCTACTTCTTCCCCTCCTCCCACTATCCTCCCACTCCCTCCCACACCCTCCCCCATACCCCTCCAATCTTAAGAGAGGGCAAGGCACCCTGCCCTGTGGGAAGACCAAGGCCCTCCCCACTACATCCACTCTGAGCAAGGTATACATCCAAAGAGCACAGGATCTCAAAAAGCCAGTACATGCATTAGAGACAAATCTCAGTGCCATTGTCATTGGTCCCTCAGTCTGCCCCAATTGTCAACCACATTCAGAGGGACTAATTTGTTCTCATTCATTCCCTGTCCAGTTGGAGTTGATGAGCTCCCTTTAGCTCAGGCACATTGTCTCAGTGGGTTAACCCCTCATGGTCTTGACTTCCTTGAGCGCTATTTTTATATTCTTTTTCCTTACCTATCTTTTGTGTATGTATTATGGCTTTCAGTGTTGTGTCTTTTATGGGACTTCTATTTATTCCTGCTTGTATGTCCCAATGCCTATATATATATATATATATATATATATATATATATATATATATATATATATATCTTGTGTTTTAGTCTTTATCTTTTTTCTCCTGTTACTTTGTTTATCCAATTTCAGTTTTTTATTTTTGTTTTATTATTACTATTATTAGATGCCTGTTTGTATTCTAGTATATGAAAGAACAAAATAATGTGGATTTGTGTTGGGGGGCTTGGAAGGGTATTGGAGGAGTTAGAAGAAGAAAAGCCATATTCAGAATATATTATATGCAAAAATCCAAATTAGAATTTAAATAAAGTTAGTATCACTATCCTCTTCCTAATATAATGTGGTTAGTTTCATCAAATTTGCACACATATTAAGAATCTATACAAATTATTTATCTATCATCTGCCAATCTACCTATCATCTGTCTGTCTATCTATTAATCATCCCTCAGTCTATTTTCTGTCACTGAATTGTTTATCTTATCTTTATATCTAGCTAATCTATTTGCCTATCCATCTTTTTTACATATACATACACACATACCATAACAATCTTTAGCAATTTATTTTATCTACTTTCAAAATATTTTAGCCAAAGACTACACTGAACTCATAATATTCTCCTAGAGATCAGAAGACAGAAAGTAGTCAGCCAGATTAAAGTAGGCATTGGGAAAGCAGTAATTCTGACTATTACTTGTCCAGAAACTGAAAACCATTTTGATTCTGTCTCAGTCAAGGGTTAGAAATGCCAAAAGACAGCTGTGTTTTCTGCTGTCTTTTTGTTCTCTGATTTTCTTTTTAATTCAATTGATAGTGGTGAGTACTTTTGTCTAGAAATTGTAATTGAGGTATATCTAAACTGAGAACCCCCTAGCCACCTCATGAGTGGGTCCGTTGAACTGACCAGCTCACATCGCCATGCCTCACTGTGGTTTTGACAATATAAACAAGCCTCTACTTTAGAAGTGTGACTGATAACAATCTGTTTCTTGGTACCTACTCTTGCTATTCAGAAACTCTGCTTTCTTTGTCGTATGTTATCATCTTTGAACCTATAATTTCTGGGAAGGTGTATAACCAACCTTAAAATCCACATCACTAGGAAAGAATCCATAACCACTTGAGGGGATTCAAACACCATACTGTTGTCCTTACAGAGAAGTCCCTACATCACACATCCCTACTATCATTGTCTTCGGTGTCAGATTTCTCTATTAAAACAAACATTTCTGAAATCAAAGTTCTAAATATCTATTACTCCGTAAGTCTCATTAGAAGTTTGATGTGCAAACTAGGTCAAGTGTAGCACATAATATAACAAAGTCACATGCCTCTACTGTACCATCATGGCATACTGTACAATCTATACGTTGCATACTGACAGAGTGAAACAAGCATTTGCTTCTACTTTAGTATTGAAGAGTGACATATCAAAATAGTCACTTACATATTGCTTCAAGAGATGCTGTCCAATGTCATGCTCAAACATCTGCTGTAGCAGCAATGGAAGACACAAAAGACATGCAAATGTGATTACCTGGTATTCCAACTCCATATTAGAGAATAATACTCTGGAGATTTTTATCCAAAAATTAGAAAAATTTATAGGGAATAATGTTTGTTAGTAAATGGAAACCAAAATATCTCAAAGAAACAAATTTATTTGGATTAATGTTTATTAAATTTATTGTTATTATTATTATTATCAAAAATTATCACCTCCTCCCCTTCTCCTCTTCTCCCATTCCCCCTCCCCCATCCCCTCTTCCCCTCCCTCTTCATTCCAAAGAGCAGTCAGGGTTACCTGCCCTGTGGGAAGTCCAAGGTCCCCCTGTTATCCAGTTCTAGAAGGTGAGCATCCAAATAGACTAGGTTCCCACAAAGTCAGTACATGCAGTAGAATCAAAACCCAGTGCCATTGTCCTTGGCTTCTCAGTCAGCCTTCATTGTCAGCCACGTTCAGAGAGTCCGGTTTGATCCCATGCTCTTTCACTCCCAGTCCAGCTGGCCTTGGTGAGCTCCCATTCCTGGAAATATTCCCAAGAGATGCCATATCATACTACAAAATCATTTGTTCAACAATGTTCATAGCAGCACTATTTGTAATAGCCAGAACCTGGAAACAACCTAGATGCCCCTCAACAGAAGAATGGATGAAGAAAGTGTGGAATATATACGCATTAGAGTACTACTCAGCAGTAAAAAACAATGACATCTTGAATTTTGCATGCAAATGGATGGAAATAGAAAACACTATCCTGAGTGAGGTAACCCAGACACAAATTGATGAATATCGTATGTACTCATTCATTAGTGGATTCTAGCCATAAATAAAGGACATTGAGTCTATAATTCGTGATCTTAGAGAAGCTAAATAGGAAGGTGAACCCAAAGAAAAACATATAGTTATCCTCCTGGATATTGGATGTTTATTAAAATTTTTATCAGGGAAGGAAAAAATCTCTCTTTTCTGCTCTCATAAAAATATGTGATTCAAGTAAATATAGATATATATGCTTAAATATAAATGACAGAAAATATTTTAAAAAAATAGTTTACTGAATAATAAGAGCTAACAAGCATTAAAATCTATGCAATGAATGATAACATATAATAGACATAGTAGATTAAAATGTTACAAGATAATACTAATTGATAATCTCATCTTATAATGTTCAATAATATATTTTTAAATATCTATTTCTATTTTGTGTGAATATTTTGTATGTGTTTATATATGTACACCACATGAATGCTTGGTGTCCATAGAATTCAGAAGCGGACATTGGAACTCATAGAATTGAAATTCCAAAAGGTTGTGAGCCATGATTTCATCCGGGTAACCAAACTTAGGACATCAAGAAGTAAGTGGTCTTTACCTCTGAACCAGTCATCTAGCCCAGAAATGACATATCTCAATAAAAAGTCAGGAATGATAGCAGTTTAATAAAATTCAAGTTGAACCCTGTATGAATGTAGAAAGTTATAATATGTACTATAAATATACCAATATATGATACAATAAAAAACATACATGTGTGTATAAGTATTAATCTTGGTATCTTTGTATAAAACCTGTAGTGGAGGAAGTATCTTTCTGGGTATAATTAAGCTAAAACTTGAGGGTCAGGATTGATGTCAGTGATTGGTTTATTTGCAAGTGAAAGCAGAGAGAAATTGGATAAAGTCAGATAGATGAAGGTCATGCAAAAATGCTAGCATAACCTATAAATACAGTTATATATAAAATTATAAAGTGCTTCTATAAAACAAGGTATGGTGCAGAGTGTCTCCATGCTGGAGGAGATCAGGATTCTTCATTTTAACCTTTAAGAAGCATACACAAACCAATTAATTTTGCATATCTAGTCACCAGAAAACACCGGAAAATGAAGGATGTATCCACTGAGAGTATATTAATATACTTGTAAAACTAGATGAATGCAACTTTTTAAAGTATGATGTTGTGTTGCTCAGTGATCTTTTGTCACTGGTCCTTGAATAGATGTATGTAAGAAAGCATCATGTTACTGGCTATTCACATAAAAAGATGGATAATAATTTGAGTTGCTTAGGATATGCTGTTTCTTGTAGCTGTGCTATGTATCTAACCTCTAATGATCCTTGTGCAGCTTTTATAATCACCACCACACAATTTTAATTTTTAAATGACCCAGTGGCTTTTATCAGTTAGATAGTTATTGGAACTTTACAATTTCAAAACCTTTTATGATTCTGAAAGAAATAATGTAAATAATGAGAAAGGTTAGACATGGAAACTTTATGGCTTTCTTTATTTTAATCATTGTGGTGTTAAAAATCAATTTGTAACATTTTCCCTTGGTCTAATAAAGTACATTTAAAATTATCTATTGATTACGCAGATAGAAAACAATAACCACAAAATAATTAGAAAAACTTAAAAAAGATAAAAAAGGTAAGCCAAAATTATGATGGCATTGTGATCATTTAAATTATTTTATCCTTTGTCTATGATATTAAGTTTACAATGACTGCATTTGGTGTGGTAATGCTTTGCTGACTGTATCTGGGAAGAGACTAACTAAAATGCAATGAGGGCACACAAAAAATTTTATTGCATAGCATTTCATCCTGCATAGGGAGTCTAAAGAATAAGAAGTATTACAATAAAACGAAAGTGTAATAATAAGAGTATCATAAGGAAATGCCAATCACACAATAAAAAAGCAAAGATAGATATTTCCCTACTTAGCTCATGTGATTAGAAGGATGAGAGTTTGAATTGCAGAAATTGAAAAGCAAAGATATCTAGAGCAATATTTGACCCATCCTTTTTTTTTTTTTGGCTTTTGGTTTTGCTCTTTCTTTCTTTCTGTGTGTAGCCTCTCTCTCTCTCTCTCTCTCTCTCTCTCTCTCTCTCTCTCTCTCTCTCTCTCTCTCTCTCTGTGTGTGTGTGTGTGTGTGTGTGTGTGTGAAACAGGAACTCACTACAGAATTCCAGTTATCGAAAATTTCTCTGCTACCCTCTGATTAATAGCTGTCTTTGACATGGACTGGGAAGGAATTGCAAAGCATTTAGCTAGTAAAACATGGTTTTCTGCATCTTTATTGGAGATTATATTCAGATAACTATAACTTTCCTATGTGCCAGCCTTCATTTAAACTGTTTGTGCAAGTTTAGGAGTAAAAGTATAAATTTTTCTGTAAATCTTGGCAACAACTCCAAGGACTGATGATTTCATTTTTCTCTTGATGGAGAAAGAAACTTGCTTGATGGGCAAAGGAATGCACCAAACTTAATTCTATAGGCCATTCTGTGTTACAGGGAGGAGCAGATATTAGTTAGCAAGAGGCAGCCATGAATAGAGAATCCGAATGGATGAGCTTTTAACCGAATTTCATTAAGATAAACAATGACTGTGATGATTTCTGATCCCCTTTTCCATTTCCAACTTCCTTTTGCTTGATTCTAACATGTTCCACTTCTATGTTAGAGCCAGGGCCACGCGGTCCTCTGAGGTTCTGTAGTATCCACATAATTCATATAATATATGTAGGTTCATGCATATGGACACTGTCTTGCTTCTTTTAATAAGATGTGACCTTTGAGGAGATGAGACCCCAAGATGCAGAGCTCCATCTCCTTAGCAGAATCTGATAACTCAGACCATTCATAAAGCTTTCAGTGTTCTGTAGTTGAGAGTCAGAGATGTCCATTTCTAGGCAGTGTGATCTGTCTTTTCTTCGGTCCTTGATATAATTTTTCCCAGAATCCTTTCATTTTCTTCACATTTCAACTATAGCGTCAAATCAGTTTCACTGCCAAGACTTCTGTATAAAAAATAAGAACCATTATAAGGTTTAAAGCCTTTCACTTGCTCCTTGCCTTTCATTCTTAAATACCTGCTTTCTTTAGGAGTAAAAGCTTTCCCTAGATTTACCCAGCTAATTTTTCTCTGTTCATGATAGAGTAATTTTCCCAATCACAGTGTGACATTAAACACCCCCCATTTTCACCAGCCACTCTACTTCTCCTCAGTGCAACATTCACAATTCCTTTACAAATAATAAAGCTGTTTTTCGGGTGTTGTATTTTCTCTATTTCCTTTCTTTGGCACTATTAAGCTTAATGTTCATTAATTTAATACAAATTATATGAACCTTTCCTAAGTGTTCTTAGCTAAGACTTTTCAACACCAGCAAAACTATTAATTTTTACTGGAAAATTCTATGTAGAGGAAAAGGCTTTACTGGGATGTATGTGGTTTATTTAATGCTTCCCAGTGGGAATGCTTGTAGGAACTACAGCTTTGAAGTGTGATTATTGAATGGAATCAAATTATGACAAGTAAAATATACCCTTTTGACATAGGCTTTAGGCTGAGCAATCAAGAAACATTAGCAGGGACTCTTTGATCTTCCACTATTTTAGTAAAATCAGATCATATATTTCCATTCTGTAAAGGGAATTTCCATAGCTAAAAATATTCATTTTCAAGGATGTCAATTTTTTTTTAACATTAAAGAAAGAGAAAGACCTTCATCTACAAAGATGTTACCTAGTAGTTTCTGTTTTGTACTTCCTATCTTTCTGTGTCTCTTTGTCTCTATTTCTGTCCCTGCTTTTCTCTTACTCTGTCTTTGTCTCTTTCTCTTTTTTCATTCTTTTTACCATAGTCCTTCACTTTACCTAAGGGCCAAATAACTTCTGTTTTACTAGTCACTTCCCACATTTTAACTCATTATTAAAATACTTTTTTCATGATAATTTTATTTTTAAAATTTTAATTATAATCTTATCATTTCCTTCCTTCCCTTTTCTTTTCTCTATACCACACTTTCCATCCACTTCTTCTTGCTTTCTTTTTGTTTCATGGCCACTATTTTTTTCATTTTTGATTTTAAAATGATTATTTGCTACTGAGTCTCTGATTATAATTGCCCTTTTAGATTTTTGCTTCATTGTTATGAAGTGTCCCATGCATAAATGAAAGCTACAATCAGTTTAGATTATGTACTAAGATAGTTAACATGAGAAATTTTTTTCCACTTACAAAACTAAGATTCTTTTTAATTGGTGCTCACTAAATATTTTTTCTACATAAAATAGTTCCTGATGGATCTCCATTTCTCTAAAAAATTTTCTTTTAATATAATTGTTTAAGACATGTATAGCATTTAATATTTTACAAGGTATTTCTTAATATTGTTTGATATCTGGCATTATACCATTTCAATCGACAAAATTTGGGATATGAAATTTATTTGATGGCTAATATCATATTCTTTCTTTTATTTACTTATTTTTATTTTGTGAGAAAGCACCTCAATTCTGTATCCCATATTGGCCTTGCAATCATGATTGCTCTGTTATGCACGGATAATTGATGTGTACTCCCCACATCCTGAACCTTTGTATACCATTTGACAGTGATCAACTTCTGAATGAATTTTCTCCCACATGTGTGATATCTTCTGCTAATATTCCACTGTATTTCAGTAATGCTCTTTGTCATTTTTATATTTTTTTTGTATAGGTTCCAAGCAAATGGAAGCAGAGAACTGTTCACCACATGAAGACATGAATATCCCAGCAGAACTGTTATCTTTCAGATTTAATATTTTGGGGGAAGAAAATAATGTTTCACCACTTCCGAGCACAGATATTTACTTAGTGTGATTGTTCAATTATCATTTAGTGGCATATTTAAAGAGAACAAATGAGTATAGGTAAATTATACATTTCATTTCTCAGTAGGAAACTGCCTTTCAATGTTTTCTTTCATTTTTATTTATTGAAATACATTTGTTTTTATTTCTCTGTCTTAGTTCTCAATTCTACAAAGTCAAAAAATGAATACATTTAGAATTTCCTGTAAAGACTATCATCTACTCCAGCATACATGGATATTCTTATGCCTCATAAAGATCTCATTTTTATGGACTTTATCAAAATACAACTACTTTTCCCAACACAAGCAAAGTTGTGAATTTTAAAAGTATAAATATTCAGGCAGAATGATAGTGCAACTGTGGATAATCAAATATGATGTAAAGGACACCTGAAAAATGAATTAACATGATTTGTATCAAAATAAGATAGCATCATTCCTATACTTTCTCAAGGTGGCTTTGAAAATTTGTATTATGCAAAATAAATAAATAAATAAATAAGATACAAACAGCAAAATTTAAAAAAAGGAAATAATGTTCAAAAGACGAAGAACATGGATGAAAGAAGACATTGATTTGTATCAGAAAAGCCACTGTGGATGACAGGACAACAGAATATGTCAGTGAAAAATAATTGTTAAAAATTAGTGCATTAAGATTTCTTGCTAAGCTTCCTCAAGATTACTTATAATCAAAATGTAGAAATATATGTATAGGGAAAGGATATTAAGAGGAACTCTCTAAATGCAAGACTTTAAAAAAATTATAAGATACTTAGGCAAGAGGAAATAAAAATTTGAAATAGTATTTGCACACCATTTCATGTCTACATAAAAGCATACAGAAGTAAAAGAACTAAATGCACTTACAGGAAATCATTTTATCAATTTAAAGTGAAAAGTTTGTTTGGTTTTATTTAAAGGTCTATTTCTATGAAAAAATTCTTTCTGAAACTATTGGATTTCTTTCAGAAGAGGACATTAATTATGATGTGAGCCATTTACAGGAGCCAGTGTATATTTCTAGAGGATGAATTGCAGCAGTATTTGGAAAAAAGTCTCATTTTCTTCACTTTCATTTCCATTATAAATGAAGGAGAGGGATACAATTGTTTGTTACAGAAAGTTCGAGATAGACTGGTTTTTGAAAGATTGGGGAATTCATTCAACTCACTGAAGTAAAATGCCTTGAATATGTCATTTGTGGGATAATAATCTGTAAATATTGTTTTGGCACATTCTGAAGATTCCGTGTCATAAATGTGGATATTTATATGTGTGTGTGTGTGTGTGTGTGTGTGTGTGTGTGTGTATACATATATATGTATATATTTATGCATATGTTTGTGCTTTATAATAGATAATGAAATACACACGAACACAGAGATAGTCAAATAGACAGATAGATGTAGATATAGATGGGCTGCTGTAGCAGCTGTTGATAGATTTCCTGTGATTGAGAAGAGAATCAGTTTCAAATGGTAGTATTTTAATGCTATATTTTTTTAAAGTAACCTTTCTTTTTTATTTTATTTATTTATTTGGGTTTTTGGCTTTTTGATTTTGTTATTTTGTTTTTCAATACAAGGCGAGGCAAGGTTTCTCTCTAGCTTTGGGACCTGTTCTGGAACTAGCTTTTGTAGAGCAGGCTGGCCTCAAACTCAGAGATCTGTCTGCCTCTGCTTTACAAGTAGTGGGATAAAAGGCGTGCAATACCACTGCCTGGCTATCTTTCATCTTTAAATGAGCGCTGAGCGCTGACCCCAGAGTCTCCGCAGGAGCTTCCCCACACGCATAACCATCCCTTACCATATCTGTGTCCAGGAGAGCCTTGGCCCAGACAACCCTTGGAGAAATGAGTGTCTGGGTCCAGGATGGAGGACTCTACACTCTGTGCTCTATCCGTGGGAGACACAATTCATGTTTCACCCCAGCAATCAAACCCTAGTGACAATAGTGTGGCTTCTGCACAGGCACAACCATCCCCACCACATTTGAACCCATGGATCCTTGACCCAGACTGCCGCTGAAAAGGTCAGTGTTGGCTTCCTGGTTGGAGGGCCCTAGTCCTGGGAGGCAACCCTGTACCCCACTGCCACCATCAAATCCCAGAGACCCCAGAGCAGCCTCCCTATACACACAAACATCCCCACCACATCTTTACCACCAGAGCCTTGGACTGCTCCTGGAGAGGTAAGTGCCTGGCTTATTTTTTGCCTCCAAATCCCTAGTTGTTCTACTCCTTGGGTCCTTACCCTGGGAAATGCATTCCTTGTCCTACCCCCACCAACCAAACCCCAGAATTCCTGAGCAGCATCCTCATGAGTGCAACCATTCCTGTTCTGTGACCAGTCTGTGACCATAGGAGTATTGGCCCAGATTCCCCTGAACAGTGCTGTGACCCTGCCTACAACAGGAGGAGCCCCAGAATTTATCAGCATCCAGTAGAGGCACAGACCTGCCTTCTCCAGGAAGAAGAGCAACAAAAGAGGCCGCACTTTCACTAAGTGAAGGAAAGGGACGTTGTAAAAGGAAGGAGCTGCGGGCCTGCCACCCAGCTAGCTTTACCCCCGAAATAATAGCATGGAAACTGTATTCTTTTAAACACTTCCTGGCCCATTAGCTTCAGCTTCTTATTGGCTAATCCTTACATCTTGCTTTAACCCATATTTAGTAATCTGTGTAGCACCACGAGGTGGTGGCTTACCAGGAAAGATCCTAACCTGTGTCTGTCTTGGAGAGGAGAGTCATGGCGACTGCCTCATTGCCTTCTTCCCAGCATTCTGTTCTGTCTACTCCACCCACCTATGTTCTGACCTATCAGGCCAAGCTGTTTCTTTATTAATTAACCAATGAATGCAACAGAAATACAGAAGACCCACCTACATCAGGACATCCTGAAGCACAGGTCCTAACTGCACCAACTAAAGGAAGAGATGGGCAGATGGTAGTGTAATAACACATCCAACAACATAAAGAATAATATGGTACCACAAAAACTTAGTGACTTAATGGTCCTATAACAGGAAGACCTGAACATCCTAACCCAGAAGAAGCAAATAAATAAATAAATAGACCTTAAACATAGCTTTATGAAGAAGACAGAGACCCTTAAAGAGGAAATAAAAAATTTCCTTAAGGAAATGGAAGAAAGAAATTCAAAGAAATGAATAAATTTCTTAAGTAACATCAAAGACAACCCTGAAAAAAAATTAAACAGGTGAAGCACACAGCTCAAGGCTTGAAAATTGAGATAGAATTTAAAAAGACAGTACAGACTGCAAAAATTCTGGAAAAGGAAAATCTGGGTAAATGAACAGACACTATAGATGCAAGGATAACCAACAGGTTACAAGAGATGGAAGAAATGATCTCAGGAGTTGAAGATACAATAGAGGAAATAGATTTGTTGTCTTGTTAAATCTAACAAATCCTTAACACAGAACATCTAAGATATCTGGGACACCAAGAAGGACCAAACCTACGAATAATAGAACTCCAATTCAAAGGCAAAGAAAATATATTCAAAAAAATCATAGAAGAAAATTTTCTCAAACTAAAGAAGGATATACTTATGAAGATACAAGAAGCTTGCAGAATACCAAATAGATTAGACCAAAAATAAAATAATGTCCCCTTACCATATAATAATCAAAATACTAAATATACAGAATAAAGAAAGAATATAAAGAGTTCCAAAGGAAAAAGACCAAGTAACAAATAGGGGCAGATCCATCAGAATTACACCAGAATTCTCAGTGGAAACTCTAAAAATCAAAAGGCCCTGGACAGATGTTCTGTAGATGTGAAGAGACCATGTACTCAAGCCTGGACTACTTAACCGAGCAAAGCTTTCAATCACCATCGATGGAAAACACAAGATATTCCATGACAAAACAAGATTTAAACAACACCTATCCTCAAATTCAGTCTTACAGAAAATACTAAAAGGAAAACTCCAACCCCCCAAAAATTGCACCCATGGAAACACAGGCAACAGATAACCTCACACTTCATACCAACAAAACCCCACAGAAGGGAAACACACAAGCACTACCATGAAAAAAAAAAAACTGCAGGAATAAACAATAACTGGTGATTAATATCTCTTAATCTCAATGAACTAAATTCACATACAAAAATACAAACCTTAACAGAATGGATATGAAAACAGGATTTATCTTTCTGCTGCATAAATAAATACACACCTCAACTTCAAAGACAGACATTACTTAGAGTAAAGGATTGGGAAAACATGAAAATGGACTTAAGAAACAAGGAAGTGCAGGTATCCTAATATCTAACAAAGTAGATTCAAACTAAATCAATCAAAAGAGATGGAGAAAAATACTTCTTACCCATCAGAGAAAAAAAAAATCCATCAAGATAAAGTCTTAATTCTGAATGTCTATGCCCCAAACACAAGAGAACCCAGATATGTAAAAAAAAAAAATTACACATTACTAAGGTTTAAATCACACATCAGACCCCACACACTAAGAGCATGAAACTTCAACACCTCAGTCTCACCAATGAACCAGTCACCCAGACAGAAACTTAACAGAGAAATAAGAGAACTAAAACAACATCATGACTCAAATGGACTTAAATGACATCTACAGGATATCTCAACAAACACTCACTGTGGGGCTACTAACAGTGACACCAGAATTTATGCCTAGTGCTTGAACTAGCATTTGGAACCCATTCTTTTTGAAAGGATACTTTTATTAACCTAGATATAGTACAGGGGTGGGGGACTCAGTACTGCATCAAAATGATGTGTCAGACTTTATTGACTCTACTTGGGAATCCTTACCTTCTCAGGGTAGTGGATGGGGGACTAGGAGGGGGAAAAAGGCGGAGTAGAAAGTGGGGAGGGACTTGAAATTGGGATAGGCATGTAAATATTGTTTAAAAATAAATTTAATTTAAAATAAAAAAGAAAATAGGCACCATTTTAAAGTGCAGATTAATTATGTCATATTTCTGCTGCAAATTTTCTTAGGGAAAACTGCATATATGTTGAAAAAATCTGCACACATTGTTAAATCCCATGGTAACGATATGGTTAACCAATTTTTATGGTGATAATGATAAAAAAATATGCCCAAAGCTTTTGTATCACTGAGATCATTTCCCCAAAGTACTGTTGGTTAATAACTTTAAAATTTGACTAAACACTGAATAATATGCTACACCAAATAATCTTTCACTAATGAATTGAGCAAGATGAGTCAATTGGCCTTCTACAATTCTAATTTCTATAATTCTATAAATCCAATACAGTGTATCAGAGCCCTCAAAGGTAATGCAGTGTTAAATCAATACAAATGAACTATAATAAGAATGGAGCATTTCCTTTATCGTGTGCATAAGAGAAACTTTCTAGAGGTGATTGTAGTGTGGATATGGAAGGTTATTAAATGCAGCTAATGCCTCTTTTCCCTATGGCAAAGGTTTTAGAGCATAAGTTTATGGGCTTCTTTATTCCCCCACTCCCACATATGCCATTTTTTAATTGCTTTTCTGGATGATGCCCAGGAATTTTGAACGTTTTCAGAGGTTATTCAACACAGCTCTTAAAGTTAACGGTTTGTAATTTTGAGGTCAAAATTGCATGCAGTTTTTAAGCATACTCACCATTTATAAACCATAGCTTTTAATGAAAAGAGAAAGACAATTTTGCTCTGTCTGCATTCGTCAAGAATCAACATTGGCTTGGTCTAAATATTTGGGTACTTAATCAGAAGATTTTAATTTATAATACATAGAATGTGGTCTTTCTCTAGTTTGATGAACTGGTTACTTGTAAATTGAAACACATAAGAAGAAAAAAGTAAATAGTTGTTTAACAGCATGCATGACAGATATTTTCTGACTATTTTCCCTAAAATTTTGTTCTAAAACAACATTGTAAGAATCACCAAAATAGTTTAATAATATTTCAGTGTATCTTATACGGAAGATTTCACAAATTTATTTTTAAGAATTGGCTTTAAAATTATTTTAGTAGCTAGAGACACGATACCATAATTAATAATAATTTCTACTCTTTCATAGGACTCAAGTTTAGTTCCCAGTACCTACTTAAGGCATCTAACAACATTCTGAAATATCAGGAATAATTTCCAGGGAATCTTCTGTGTTCTTTTGTTCTCTTTACATACCTACCCAGAAAGGCATGCATGAAAGAGAACACATAAAATCTTAAAAAAATATTTTCCAAATTTTGGGTACTATCCAGTAATTGATACTAGGGACTCATGAGAACAAAGTCCATGACTGCAATTCTGTATTTCTGTGTACATTATGAAATAAGTGAATTTAAAAATAAAACTATTGGATATGTACATATCAATAAAACAATAATAGTCTTCACATCTATACTTATAGTGAAATTTTATTATAATTGTAATAAAAACAAAATACAATTACTATAAAAGCTATCTTTGAAAAACTACTTTTAGAAGAACTTTTTGAGGTATGATGCCAAAATTAATAGTAATTGAGTAATACCCTTATTAAATGTTTTAAAATTTTATGTGAAAATATACTTTTGGTCAGGTAAAGATAACTGTTAGCATTTCTCCTTGACCAATTAATTGCTATATTTGTGGTTATTTTTTTTTTGTAAATTTTATTAAATTATAAAAGTTTCCATTTCCGCCCCCCCTCCCAACACCCACCCACTCCCCCCACTCCCCCCCTCCTTCCCCTCAGTCCCCCAGGGCAGTCAGGGTTTCCTGCCCTGTGGGAAGCTCCAGCTCCCTCCCCCTCCCTCCAGGTCCAGGAAGGCGAGCGTCCAAACAGACTGGATCCCCAAAATCCAGCATATGCAGAGGAAACAGGTCCCAGTGTCATAGTCAATGGCTTTTCAGAAAGACCCCGGGCCAGCCACAGTCAGAGAATCCGGCCAAATTCCGAGAATCTGGCTAGATCACGTCCTCGTTCAGTCCCAGTCCGACTGGCCCTGGTAAACTCTCATCAGATCCTTTCCCTTGTATCAGTGGGTGATAGCATCCCTCGCAGTACTGATTTCGTCTTTCATGTTCCTCCTCCTTCCGCTCCCCCTCCGGACCTCCGGGGCTCAATCCGGTGCTCCAATGTGGGCCTCCGACTGCATAGCCGTCCTTTGCCAGACGAAGAATCTATGGTGATAAGCAAAATATACATCAGTACGGTCTTGGGCCACGGCCGATTCAGGCACCCTCTCCTCTTTTATGACAGGATAAAAATAGTTTTCCTTATTTTTCAAGAAATCTAATAATTTCTAACTTTGCTTCATTGTAAAGATTCATGTGCAAATAACAGTACCCTGCAAAAACAAAAATCATAAAACATAAAACACATTAGCAATTATAATAACAGCTCAAACAACTAGTATAATTATTAGGTTTGGATTATCATTAATGTATTTATTCATTTTACATTAAACTAACCCACCATAATCTATAAAACCCTAAGTGATATTCCTTACTATGTTCTTAGTTATTTTTATGGGATTATTTTATTATGGAAACTTGTATTTATACTTCCTTTAATAATGTTATTTTGAAATGATACATAATCTATTATTTGCTGCTGAAGTAAAACAATTGACATGCGTGGTGTTTAAATTAAGTGGATGATATTAATTTAGACATATCCCCCAGTATTTGTGTAAGTCAATTTTATTTGTTTAAGACTAAACTAACGGAATGTATTGGAGAACAAATAATCTGATGTCAAATTCAAATGATACCATTAAAATATTCAGCGTTATA
Source organism: Myodes glareolus (assembly GCF_982192425.1). Taxonomy (NCBI): domain Eukaryota; kingdom Metazoa; phylum Chordata; class Mammalia; order Rodentia; family Cricetidae; genus Myodes; species Myodes glareolus. The sequence continues at coordinate 23,271,809 of NC_142048.1, read as the reverse complement.
TTTATTTCAAAATTATTTGCTAATTCATTGACTTAAAATTTTTTATTTTTGTTTTATTTGAGATTGTCATAATTTATACATTATAATGTTATAGACATATGTAATATGGAAATGTATGCACTGGTTGTGATTGAAGTCAATTAAAGCATTTTTTAATATTCCAGAATATAATATAATATAAAAGATCATTATATCAAAGTTGATCTTATTAAAAACCCAGGCAAAGAAGGAGAAGACACATTTTGTTCTTTGTTGTAATCTGTTGTTGCTGAGAAGTCCATGGGTGTCCTTTGTACAACCTGGGAAAGCAGAAAACCCTAACATGCTTCCTGGAAAGTTTTACTCTAAAACTCTTCTCTCCACCCCACATTGCTAAACAAAATATTCTTCTTATATATATTCATATGCGCAAAACAAATATTATGACATTGCTTTAATTAATGCAGCACTCTTGAGGAGCATTGATAGTTTGCTATTTTCCTAGTAACATTGAGCTCCCTAGAAGCAGTACTCTGCATTGCCAGGCAGCTCAGGAGCCTGTCCTGATAATGTCCTATTTGGTCTTTCTTTCATTGAATAATTCTATAATTCAAAGATAAAGTGATGTTCATTGATTATGTAGTTTGTGATTATAAAGTTAGATATAATTATAAAAACTCAAGCATTAAATTGGCATTTTCCATCAGGAAGTAAATAATTGTGTTTTATATTTTAATTTGGCAATAACTTAACAGTCAGAACTTATGTAGGCTATTATTATTATATAAGTAGAATTGGAAGACAGTTTTGCCTACCTGCTTCCCTACAGTGTTCAAACACATACTATGTGGACTCACAAACTTCACAAGACAAGCAATTATCATGTAAGTCTTAGAAGGAAGCACCTCAAAGAAACTATTTCACTAAAAATTTGGTTTCTTAAAATTTAAAGTATGTTTTTATCTTAAAACCTACTACGAAACCTTCTGCATTATGAGATTGAGAACTACAGTTCTTTTCTTCACTAAGTTGCTTCAAATATCCTTGTGTGATTGTGGATTGACAGAAATACTTCTTGACCAGGTAGGGATGTTGGAATTAAAGAAATATAAGTAAGGGATATGAAGAAACATAAAATAATAAGGCAGAAAACAGAAAGTATGGGGAGGGCTTCCAGTTACTGGAATCTTGAAATTCCCCAACTATTTCCCACAGCCTTTATACCCAATGTAAACAGGGGGATAAGATAAAAGAAGACTTTATTAACATGATAAAAAGGGTAACTCATACAGACAACTCTGAGAATCCAATGATTAGCATTCTGTTGTCTAGGTAGCTAGGTACCCCAAGTCTGTACTCTAGGTCAGGGACACTGAAGACTGCCCTTTGCCTTTGTCTAGGTGACCTTATAGTTAAGAAGGAAGCATCAGAAGTACATTTGTATATCCTGACCACCCATCAATATGGCAATGAGCTGTCCTAATTACAAAATAACCAAGTAAACACCTCCTGAGTTAGGTTGTGCAACTATGCTTGTCAAATCTCCAAACTCTCTGACTGTCAGACAAGGTGAAAATGGGCTTGCATTTTTCAGCCTCCACATGTCTGCAGTGGCATTTGTTAAAAGTTATTTTGATTTTATTACACTTAAAATTTTCAACCACAACTTTTGATCACTCCATTCATCCTTATCCATTAATAAAAAGGGATCCAAATAATTTTGGATCTGACTACATGGTTACTTATGTTTTATGCATTTTCTGCCTACTAGAATATATATAAAATTCCTTTAGGTCTAAAACTGGAATATATTGTGAGAATATATTGGTAAATAAAAGGTTATATTTTTCCATTTGAAACTTATAATAGACAGGAAAAGGCATACTGGTCTGACGACCAAAGAGTAGAAAATATATCATTTTCTCAGAATAATAATAAATACTTTGAGAGCATAAAGTGATCTGGTGAGGTATCTTGAGAAAGTTACTCATGCATTAAGGGAAAAAATGTTACCTACAATGATAACAAATAGTCCCAATACAAATATTAAATTTTAGGCTACTCCAAGTTGGAGGAAAATTTGTGATAAGTGAAAGAAGACCTTCTGAATAAAGAATGTAAGACAATAGAAAAGTTGACTTCTGATGCATAGAGGCCTAGTGAGTAGGTCTTCAAAATTATATATATATATTAATTATATATAAATATATATATATATATAATCCTTTCATGAATAGTAATAGAATATACACTGAGAGTTGGTATTCTTAAACATTAAATAAAAAATTAATATGATCTTGCTGTTATAGAACTTAATGTGATAGATAAGAAGGGAAAATAAATGTTGCTTAATAAAGTAGTTGATACTGAAAGATATACATGGAAAATCTTTAACTACTGACTCATGATAAAATAAGAGTGATTAAACACAAGAAGAGTTATCAACAAGACTCCTATGGAACGATGAAGTTTGAGATGAAAATCAGATATTGAGTAGGTAACAGAAAAGGGCAAGACATTACATTCCAAGCTGATAAGCAAATTCATGATAAGTAATGTTTGATGATAGTTCTGATTATAGTATATCATGCCAGTAATTAGATGATGTACAAGAACACATAGGAGAAAGATATAAAATTCTTACCCTAATTCAGGTGAAAAATAGCAAGTACAAAATGATGATGACTTTGTGGTACATAGCGCTGGGTAATATAAAAAATCTTCACCAAGCAACATGGTTAATAATGTGATTTCCTGTATTAGCATTGTATCTGAGGAGTAATCTGAGTGAGGAAATCATGATTTCATGTGTTGAGTTAGACATTTGTTCAGTATGAGACATCAAAAAGGGAATTTCAGCTTTATAATTGTACAAATGAGTACACTTTTATGGATTTGGAAATTACTATTGCTTAAGTGATGCAAAATAGGATTTGGTGGGGTTTTACTTAGTAACATAGTTCCCTGAGAAATGGAGTGTTCATGAAGGTCAACTGTTAAGTCAGTCTAACAACAACACTGAAAATATGACATTCTGCTCACCATGTTGTTTTAAAAACTCCTTAGTATTGTGAGATTATTTGTGAATGTTATAGTAAATATGAAAATGGGTTCAGCTTTGACAATAGAATGAAAAATTATGTTGAAAATTTGTTGCTCAGTAAACAAGGTTTGATAGTTTCTAGACTTGTGTAATTCAACTTAGTACTGAGGTTTTATTTAAGACTGTACTTCTTTTGTAATGATTGCTCACTTTTGCTAGTATAATTATTACATGGACATGTTATACTAATTATATTACATATTCAAAACTCAAAACCATGTTTAGCATATTAATATGGTTGATAGTAAGTGTTTGGTTGAAAGTGAGAACCCGACCCCCTGACCCTCCCTATAACCAAGAAGTCAGGGATGTTGGGGTGAAAGCATCACCCTAGGCCCTGGCATCCATTTCAAGCCCCCTCCTTTTTGGAGATGACTTGGTCTAGACTCCACATCCAGGAAAATCTGTAAGTGGTGACCCCTCCCCAGGGAGGGTCAGGACCGCTCTCACTGGCTATCTAGGCTGCCACCCAGAGAATGAACACGTGGGCTCTGGGTTTCACATGGTCTCCCCTTCTCTCTTTCTCACCATGCTTTTCCCAGGCCACCCAGGAGTACTGCATTAAACATGGGCATCTCTTATTTGGTCTAATGTTGTCTAATTAAAATTAGACCAGAGAGGCTGGTCTTAAGAAATATTCCTAACAGTAAGTAAATAATCAAAGAAGAGGTCAATAGGTATTTCAAATGACGGAACTGGAATATTCAATTAAGTAAATCAAATATTCATTTTATAAATAACAGAAGACATGTCTCCATTCTCTACTGTAATGTCAAAGAAAGAGGATTAGTTTTGTGGTCCATAGCCTGTCACTACAACACTAGTTTGAGTGACACATTAGTATTCTGCATTTCAAGAGGGTTCCTGTCCCCATATTTACAATCCTAGAAGGGCCTTGACCTTTATTGTCATAGGATTATAAACATTATATTTCTTACTTTTTATTTTGTTTTTCTTGGTCTCCATGAGTGTAAGTAATAGGGATGAGACAATAAAGATTTGTGTTAGAAGATATTGAAATCCACAGAGAGGACCAAGAGGTGAATGATCACCCACCCAGCTGGACACCCCACTCTCTAGGCCTTTGTTATAGGGGCAAAACTCCAAGTCCTTCCATCACCTGCCTCAGCTCTCTAGATAGCCAACTGGCAAGCATCCTACAGTTAGACTGCTACAATACTCCAATCCCATTGATTGGACCATGTAAGCTACAAGTCCACTCTACCTGCAAATACTCATCTCCCCCATGACCTCAGAGAACTCTGAAGCACAGACTGCAACTGCACAGAGAGGATTAAGAGTTACGTTATCACCCACCCAGCTGAAAACCCCACTCTGTAGGCTCTGGGTATCAGATTCAAACTCTTTGTCCCTCTCCAACCTACCCCAGCTTCTCTAGCCAGCCAGCAGGCAAGCTTTCTGAATGTAGGTTGCTCCCACACCCACACCACATCAATTTGATCCTGTAAGATACCTATCCCCCCCTGACCTCAGAGGAACTCTGAAGCACAGGCTGTGACTGCACAGAGCAGACCAAGAATGTGGAACAATAGGACAGGCCAAGAGAGATCTCAGAGGCTTCCAGAGAAACAGACAGCAATAGTACAGAACAGACCAAAAACAGTGATTTTTCTCTATTGTGGGTTGTGTAATGACATTAGATTATATGAATATATGCAACTTCTTCCTATTCTTTTCTATCCTTTTCCCTTCTTCCCCTTGTTGTCAGATTCTTTTTCCTTCCTAAATAATTTCCTTTCTCTATTAATGCCTTTTATTTAAAATCATATCACATATATAAAAGTAAGCATGGAATAATTATTTGAGTATAACTAATTGTTTAAATCTTCAGCCACATATTTTTTTTAAATTCAATTATTTCATTCCTGGTTGCTGAATCAAACTTCATGTTCTAATTATAATAATTTTGATAATATCAAATCATGTGTGGCTTGAAAAATTTTATAATAATCAATCATTGAAGTGGATAATATGGGAGTAAAATATAATACACAAGTGATGACACTAAATGTAACGAACAGATTCTTTTGCATCTCTGACTTTCATTTGAGAAAGAGTCTAGCCAATGTTCTCTTGTGATGAGAAGGCACCATGACCATGGCAACTCTTAGAAAAGAAAGTATTTAATTGGGGAATTGTAAATTTCAGGAGCTAAGTCTGTGTCATCTGTGATCACGGAGGGGAGCATGGCTGAAAACAGGCAGGCCGGACACTGGAAAAGTAGCTCAGAGCTTTGCATCCTTATCCTTAGGAAGCAGGCAGAAAAAGGTGTGTGTGTGTGTGTGTGTGTGTGTGTGTGTGTGTGTGTGAGAGAGAGAGAGAGAGAGAGAGAGAGAGAGAGAGAGAGAAACTGTCACAGGATTTTCAAAATATACAGACATCTACTGACACAACTTTTTCAATAAGGCCATACCTCCTAATACTTCCTTGACAGCTCATCAAGCTTCCATGTGTGTATATGTAAATATATGGGCTTATGATGGAGAAAATCTCATTCAAACAACCAAAATAAGTTTAAAGATACATCTCATAAAGAGGTATGGTGAACTACATTAAAATCGGTGTGTACTTGTTGAGGGAAGCTGCTTGTTTGTTCTCTGTTACCCAGGTGTGAAACAATCACACAAAACTGTATTAATTAAATCATTGCTTGGACAATCACTTAAACGTATTGCTGTCTAGCTCTTACATCTAGATTTAACCCATTTCCATTATTTTGTATTTTATTATGAGGCTCATGACCTCCCGACAAGATTCCAGCTGGCAGCTCACATCTTTCCCCTCTAGCAGCTCCATGACAACATGTACTTTTGAGAAGAGAGTGAGAGCAATCATGATGAAGACACTCAACCAAAAGGCTTTCTTTCCCTAATGCGTCAAATTGTGGACTGGATTCCCAACATTACATAAAAGTAAATCATGCATGCAATTCTGGAAGGTAGAGGAAGGAAGATCAGAATTTCAATATAATCCTCTGCTGCAACATAAATTTGGGGCAAGGTGTGATACAGAAAGCTTTATAAAATAAAAGAGCAGAAGGCAACCACTTCTTTTGTTGTTGCTCTTTCAATTTCAAATAGGATTATTGTTCTTGAATATCTTCTCATTTTTTTTTAGTTTAATTCACTATGAATATCCTGTAGAAGCCCTACTTTTGTTTCTTCCATAGTGGCTTTATTTTAATTTATCATACTCAGACACATGTAAATTAATGAAGAATGAGATATACAGAGAAGATTGTAGATGCAAAGGAACTTTATTGTAATAATTGTCAGTTTTCTATTAGTATTATAAACATGCTTTTCATCTTAATCTTTTGTATGTGAGTGTGCGTTGTATTGTTTTTCATTGTGTTATTGTTCAACTTCTCATACATGCCAAAACACATTTGTGGAAGTCAGGAGGAAATTTGTGGGAAATGGTTCTGTTTATATTCTTAGTTTCAGTTTGAACTCAGTTTACTATTATTGACATTATGCGCTTTACCATCTGAATTATCTCATGAAAAAATAATATGAGTACTTAATGAAAATTGGTAAATTTGTTTGTTGTCAAGTAAGTTAAAGAGTTGAGGTAAAAGAAAGATATCAAACTAATTTACCCTAAAATTAGATGCAAGTAATTCATATAGAACTTTATAAAACTGCTTATTTTAAATTATCATTTTAATTTTCAAATATCTCATTTTCAAACATGAAAATGTATTACAAGAGTCAATTAAATTCATGGTTGTCATAATCATAATTAAACACATATCTGGTATTTATTTAAATATACTTTAAATTCATATTTTGTTTATATAAAATATATTCTAATACCGTGGTAAAATAATACATAACACATTCTTTTGTACTATTATATTAATATTGTTTTCTGAAGGTCTGAAAATGATAAAATAAAATTACTTAAAGTAATTTATAAGTTATTTCTTTAGAATCTGAATAAGGGTGTAAGCACAGTGATATTTTAGTCTGGTTGCTTTCTATTATTTAAACAGTTTATTGTGTTGAAAGTTAATATTTCACTTTTAGTATATACAGTATTTTTATCTGTAAAATACTTCAAAACAAAACACCTAAGAAAGATGTGCCACTAGGATGAAGGGGGAAAGAACATGACAGAGATATTATTTTGACTTGTAGAAGAGACTAAACAATTCTAATGATGATGGCCTTAGAACATCACAAAGTGCATAAAAGGGAAAAATATGAGGTCTCCAGAACAACGGTTAGGGAGCTTCCATGGAAATGACCCAGCTCTCTACATGTGTGTGACAATTGTGCCGCTTGTTCTCTTTGTAAGGTTCCCAGCAGTGAGACTAGCACTGGTCTCCCATACTTAGAGGACTAGCTTTCCCAGTCTGGAAGCAAGGGGAGGAGCTAGGTCCTGCCTCAACTTGCTGTACCATGCTTTGGTCATGCCATGGGAAGCCTGTCCTTTTCTGAATGGAGACTGAGGAGGAGTCGTAGGGAAGGAGGGTAGATGGGAAGCATGTGGTGGGGGGGTAATTAAACTGGGAGGAAAGGAGGAAGGGGAAATTGTGGTCAGTATGCAAAATAAATGAAAAATAAGTTTTTAAAAATAAACTTAAAAAAGAAAGAAAAATTTTAAGTAAGGTGAATTGTAGATCACTGTATTTGCAAGAAATAATACCCATATGGATTAATTTGATGTTTTAGTGACTGTTTTTAGTTATTAGGCATAGAAACATGAAATATGGAAGGAAAATCAGCACAAGACTACAAGAATACAGTTGTACTAAAACAAGCAATGTAACAAATAATGCAGAGAAATGAGGGAGAGTTGACTTTATGTCTACTTTCCTTACCCTTGATACATTTGCCTACATGATACTCTCCTGACTGTTATGATTATTGAAGGATTTACCTTTTATCATGTCAAGAATGCACCATGACAACCAGAGAAAGCAAAATTCAGCAATATATTTCTGTATACATGTGAAGTTTGAATGAAGTTATGGTCTGTTTACTACTATAGAATGGCAGTGGGTCCTGGGAGAGTGGATCCTGAGAATAAGGAAAAGGTCTCATTCAACATCCAAGGTATTTTCAGAGCCTCAGCCAATTTATACTATGGGGCTAAGAAAAGTCACCTGTGTACATAAACAAAGAGAAGATACATGTGACAAAAACAGGTTTTACAATGGAGACATGTAAACAAATGACAACTGCTAGTGACAACTGCTAGTTGTAATAAGAAATCTGATGTAAGATCACTTCTGTCCACTACCTCTAAGAGAAACATGACAACACAAACCAAGAATAATTCCAGAGATTCAAAGGCTCTTGTCTTGTTCTCTGGGAATTTTCTCACAAGGTTGCAGAAATATCTCCATACAGTTTTATTCATGGACAGTGTTCCAGTGTTCCTTCTTTTATTATTTAATAGTAGGATATCCACAGCAGTTTAGATTTGGGATGTTGTTGAAAAAAATCTAATTTTTCTTTGGTGCAGCAAATTATCAGCATGCAAATTATATTAGAGCAGTGAAAACACTGTGTGTAATACTGTGCCACCAAGAGCAGAGATCCAAACTATGTCCAGTACTACTAGTCACCTTATTATATTGATCAGAAAAATCTAGAGAATAACTTTAAAAGAGGCCCATATGGTTAATAGTTTCTGGTATCTTTTAGAATGTAGGCCATAGTTTACTTTAATAGGAATACAAATGTAAAGATGTTCTATAAAAATGAAAACTATATAAATAATTCCAAGGATTTTAAATACTATCCCTTCTCCAAATGAATGAATTTGTCAATTACAGTCTAATGGTCCAGTCATAGACACAGTCATTTGTAAAATGACCTCTCCCTTGGTGAATAGAGCCATTACTTGACCCTAATTTTGTAGGAGGAGTGGGCTGCGTCCTGCCGCCCAGCTAGCTTAACCCCCCAAAACACACAGAAATTGTATTAATTAAATTACTGCCTGGCCCATTAGCTCTAGCCTTTTATTCAGTTAACTCTCACATCTTGATTTAACCCATTTCCACTTGACTGTGGCTTACTGGCATGAGTCTAACCAGCATCCTTCTTGGGCAGGAGACTCATGGCATCTGCCACACTTACCTTCTTCCCAGAATTCTGTTCTGTCTTTTCTGACCCCCCCCCAAAGACTGCCCTATCAAAAGGCCAAGACAGTCTCTTTATTCAACAAATGAAAGCAACACAAATACAGAAGGACCTCCTACACCTCCCCAAGTAGGCAGACAACTTCTGATAATATGATTAATATTTCTTTTTGCACTTTATCTGGATTTTGCTATCTTTCTGGTTATTTCCACCATCTCCTTGTCCACTACAGTCATCCTTGATAACTCAGGACTGGAGGAACCAGAGAGGATTCCAAATACATCAGTGGATCCATCTACAATGACATAGACACATAATCCCTCCCAACTTTCTTCTGAAAAAGTCAAAATTCATCAGCCTTCTTATTTCCTTCTGCAATAAAACCAAGGTGGTTAGTGCATGCATGAGTATGAGTCTGTTAATGGAAATAATAAACAGAATCTGGAACAATATTTAAAGTGATTATGAATTCATCAAAATTGATGCCTTAAAACCATCAGTCCCACCTGTTGTGCTGAAGAAAAGGAAGTATAAATAGGTAGATAAATTTCTTGGCCATGAATCCGTCCTAAATCCTTAGATGAGCCATTCATATAAAAAATGTATCTCCACTGCCTGTGGAGTGGGAATCGGTTGAAGAATTTTGTAATCACATATTCAGTTTATATTAGAAAATCCAAATTTTTTTAGCTGGAAAATGAATTTATGTCCTTTGTAGTAATTTGTGAATGAAATTTGAAAATCCAGAGTTTGTTAATGTTCCTAAAAACTGTTAGTTAAGCGTACAATAATGAATCAAGGATTAAACCCACACAAATGTTGATCTAGGGTCCACTCATGATTTACTAACTAAGCAAGAGGAGTAAAGCAAGTAGTGAGTACTTTTGACCCTTACGCTGTAAATAAATCAATTACAATGGTTTATCCTCCTGTGATACAATACCTGCTGGGGTCAATTTAGTGGGGATAATAAGTAAGTTTAAAGACAGTGAAGGATCAACACAGTACTCAATGCCTCTCTAGTATGGATTTAAAAAGCTGTTATTCTTTTCTTACGTCTTGAGATTATATGCACGGTCTGTCAAATGATGCTTCTCCTTGTAGATTTCTAAACATATTAGTCAATGCATAATTATGTATATAGTTTTATTTTGATAAAATTGCCCAGGCAATGCCAGGTGAAGTTCCCAAGACTGGGGATGAACTGGTAAACTTATTCCTTTTCCCTGCCATCCTCTAGCTTGCCTAGGTTGTAAAGTCAATTTTTCTATAGAATATCCTAAGTTCTCATCAAATGGAAGAAGAGAGAATTTAAGATAAGACTGATCATCAGTTTCCTTTCCCCATGCTTCAGGGTCATTTTATAGCAGTGGAGGATACATATTACAGGAGGCTCCAGAGAAGGAGGTGAGGGAGCTCTCAGCGGCCTAGTGGTCTGTCAGTGATGCTTGGACTTTCAATTTTGCTTGAATGAGGAGAATCTCTTTTTTATTTCTTTTATCAATTTTAAGGTTTCATTATCTAGTTTATGTTAATTCAAAAAATTATATATTTGTCATGCTTTGTACCTTAAGTAGTTTTATTTTTTATTTATTGTTCTCTCATATATCCTGATTGCAGTTTTCCCACCCTTTTCTTCTCCCAGCACTCCCAAACCACCCTTATCCCTCAGGTCAACTCTTTGTCCATTTCCCTTTTAAAAAAGAGAGAAGACCTCCCCAGGATAACAACCAAACAAAGCATAACAAGTTACAATAGCTGTAGGCTCAAGCCCTCTTCTACAGCTGGACTAGTGAATCCAGTAGAAGGAAAGGGGTACTAAAAGCAGGCAAGTGAGTCAGACAGACCCAGTTCCCACTGTTAGGAGTCCCTTAGGATCACCAATAACAGTTCTAATTAATATCCAGAGAACACAAAATTTTGAACGCAATTTCTTTCCCTTTGTTAGTTTCTTCCCCCTAATTCTCATTCACATTCTTTTGGGAGGTTTCATATTCTGTTACCCCATAAATGATTTCAAGTCCCCGATTCATGGCACCACTTATGTAATGCAGTGCTTTAACAGTATTATGAACCTGGGAGAACAGGGATGGAAAAGGAAAAACTGAAGTCTTACGCATAGCCAACTTCATTCAGAGCACTGTGCAATTTAAAACCCTGAGAATATGATCATAAGGCCAAGCCACACTGATGTGGAATGCCCTTCTGTACATATATTACTTTTATTGTTGATGAATAAAGTTGTTTGGGCCAATGGCTTAGCAAGTAAAGCCAGGTGAGAAATCAGAACAGAGATATATAGAGAGGGTAGACAGAATCATAGAGAGGCCATGTAGCTGTCAAAGGAGGAAGATGCCACTGGAAACTTACCGGTAGGCCACAGCCTCATGGTGATACACAGATTAATAGAAATGAGTTAATTTAAGATGTAAGAGTTAGTTAATTAGAAGCCTGAGACCATTGGTCAAACAGTATTGCAATTAATGTAGTTTCTCTGCAATTATTTAGGACTGGGCATCCAGGAAACAAATGAACAGTATCTGCTTACAGCTACATGGGAAAAAAAACATGTTCTCTGTAGGAGCAAATAAACAAATAAAAACAACCAGCTGTAATGAATGATCTGAAGTAAACTCACTTCTCTCCATTACACCTTGAGAGTGGAAGGCATGAAAGCATATTCCATGAACAACCCATGTTTTAGAGGAATATAGATCACAAGACTCTTGTTTGGTTAGTTTTCTCACAATTTCTCAAAAATCTAACACAGCTACATTCATGAACCATGTTCCAACAATGATCCTGTTCTAAAGGCAAGTTAATGGGAAAATTGCACAGAACTCAAAAGAAGCATAGGTTCAATATTAACTGAAATCAGCTTTCTTACAAGCGTCAAAGAATCATGGGATACAAAAGTAATACTTCCAATGAGAAATTAAAATTTATAGTCATTACTAAAACCACCCATACTAATAGACGATTGAATTCTATTTGTTGTTAAAAGAACAGAATCTCTCCTGTAGAACAATAAGTCAGGGAGGTTTGTAAGTGAAGACTAAGTTCTAGGACATAAGTGTAAGTACTACACTGCAAGTCTGTAATTTAGGAAAACATAACTACCAGTAAAATATATCTCATTTTTCTGGATCTTATATCTGAAAATTTAGTGCTGCTGACATTTGTTACAACAGAACCAATAAATTTGATCTTTTTTGAGTAATTTTCAGATATCCAATTATTGTCAAAATATTTGAGTCTATTGTCAGTGAAAATAAACAAATTGACAGTGGTCTTCATGTTTCAGTTCTAATACTGTAAGTGTCCTTCCCATTGTCTATTCAGTGTCTTACCTTCATATGCCATATCTACATGTTTTGAGCTTATTTTGATATCTAAAATGACCTCTAAAGGGACATTTGAATGTATTCTGAGATAACAAATATTGAGATGTCTGTAATATTTCCATGGAGACACACATAGTGATGTGGTAGTTTAAATAAGATGTTCCCCTCCATAAATTTTGGTCATTTGAATACTTAGTACCTAGTTGTTGGCAATTTCATAGGGATTAGGATGTGTGGCTTTCTGGCAAGGAATATCACTAGTGAACCCTTAAGGTATCAAAAGCCCCCCACTATCCCTAGTCTCTCTCTGCCTTATGTCTGTGATTTGTGATTTGCACTTTCAGGTGCTGTTTCAGCAAAATGCCTGCTTTTCTGTCACCTTGCTGCCCATCAGGGTGGTAATAGTCTCCTATTCCAGCTGGAACTGTAAGTTCTAAATGCATTCTTCTTCCTATAAGTTAGTCTGGTCTTTGTATTCTTATCATGACAATAAAAAGTAACTAAAATAATAGATTTACTTGAGTCCAACCATAGTTGTGGTATTCTTGCCTATGACTTTAATACTTGTAAATCAAAAACATATATCATATAACACTTTTTCAAATAGAAATGCATATTAATCAATGGAATTTTAATATGTATTGATAGCAATCAATAATTGTATACTGGCAGTAGGACTCTCCTATATTTCTTTTAAAAGCAATATTGGATATTTGCTATTTCAATATTTACAGCAACTTTCTAGGGTGCTATTTTCATGAATAACATAAAAAGTTTAGCACAGTGACCCAGGCATTCAATCCAAGCACTAGGGATGTTGAAGCAAGACTGAAAGTTTAAGAGGAGGACTGTCTATAAAATTATATCCTTTATCAAATAGGAAAATACCATAATATCAAAATTTCAAACCAATTGTATAATAGGATATGTTGCTTTGCGGGGACTCTTATAACACAATTTTAGACAAATTTAAATAAAGGAAACTTATTTACCCCCAGTTCTGGGAGCTTAAACTTCAAGAATGAGGTAATGGCAACTTTGATTTCTTTCAAGGAATCGGTTCTCAGTTTTTATGTTGCCTACTTTCTGACTCCTTATGTTGTCTTCTCCACACACAGAAGTTTGTTATTTATGGGTGTGTCAAAGTGTCCTGATATTGGAAGAATGAATGTAAACATTCTTAAATTTCAAAGAGTGGTGTAGTGGTTTGAATAAAAATGTTTGCCCATCACTCATATATTTGAACTTGTGATTCCAGTTGGCAACTATCCTAAGTTTAGGAGGAACAAAATTCCTGAAGGAAGTATGCTTCTGGAGTGTGTTTAAGGCCTACTTAAACTTGTTTTCTGTTTCATGTTTGCTGATGTCAAATTTATTCTTTCTAGGGTATTTGACAAATATTGGCTTATTCCTTGCATGAAATCTCAATCTATTTCAACTAAATTCTCTAATTGTATTTCTTGGAGGGGGTTCTTGAATGTTAATATATGAGCAGGAGTGACAAATATCATATGCAAAATATTCATTACGGAAGAACTTTTGGTTCACTCTGATTTTGTGCAATATGATGGATAGTTCACTTTGGCAACTTTATAAACATCACCATATTATTCTATACCCTCTGGGAGAGGAAGCTATTACATGTATTTTTAATCTTCAATTGGTTGACATTTATTCAAACCATTCTCTGATAAACATTTAATATGTGTTAATTAGAATTTTTGATTTTCAAAGTAATACTTTGTAGAACATATTATATTTTGATATATTTTTGATAGTTTAATGTAATCACACTTTTCCATTCACCTTGATTAAATTAGGTGGCAATTAATTTTGCCACGTTTAAAATTTCTAATCATGAAAGCAATACATGAATTTAATGTAATAAAGTTACTGGATATAGAGAGGAGATCTTTCCAAATTTATTCTAAGCCTTTTGAAAATACAGTGTCAACAATAAGATACAAGAACTCATCAATACAAGAGCTTACTAGATTTAAATTATCCTGTCTATCCATCCATTTATCGAATATTTTCCTAATGCAGTTTCCTACATATAAGGGTTATTAAAATGTGCAGCCAATAAATAAAAGTGCTACGGTAGGGTACCATAGATTTTCTACTTTGCATTCAGAGCCACTGATTTTTTAATTACTTTTGTCACATTAACATCACGATTTGACTTTAATTTTTTTTAATCTAGTCAAAAATCTGTTATTATATACATTGATGAATGTATAAATAATAAATGTACATATAGGTAATTAGCTATCCACAATCAGTGAAATTCATTGAATGAGCCACCTCATGGCAAGAAGTTAATATTTGTCCCAAATCTCATGATTAGTGTGTGACATAATGATTTTTAGTGAAGTTCAAAGTACAAGTAATTCCTTTGTGAGTGATCATGACTGCTCTGGAGTTCTCAGGTAACGAGTATGCAGAGATAGTTCACCAGTTTGTTACTTAGCTCTTATTTCCCACCTGGCCAAGCATGATTGATTGAGCAGTACACTGTGTGCTCTTTTTCTGATTCATGTCTCCATAAGCAGCATATAAATGCATTTCTGGACTAACATTTTTCTTTGTGATGTGACCAGTTCCAAGAGGATTGCTGGTGTTATCAATGAAATATACTATTCAACTTATTACCAACCATAGTTTCTCTAATTCAAATTCTTGAACCCCAAGATAGTCTGTCTGGTTATGGAGGGACTAGGGGATGCATATTTGTATTATAATTTAATTGCTTTTTTCCTAGTCAGTCTTGACACTTTTTTAAGATTTTCTGTCTTTCACAGATACGTATGAATAAGAGGACCTAGCACATTGATTATGCATATACACTTTACTCGATTTAAAGATAGATGAAACATAATAGATAGACGATAGGTATATTATACACACACACATATATATATATATAATATTATAATATTTATGATATATATTAATGATAATTAAACAATTAAAAGGACATGAATTTGAATAGGAGAAAGAGAGACTGGATGAGGTGGAGACTGAAGTTTGGAGAGCTGAAAGGAAGTGGTAGAAGTGATAAAAGTACAATACTCATGTATAAAATCTCTAAAATTTCAAAACCACACAATACTTTTTTATTACAAAGTTTTACTAGTTGATTGTCTTTTTAATTTTAGGGCTAATACCATCTATTCATCTGTAACCACATTTTGTGTAAGCATGCCTTTGTAGTGAAATTAACTCTTCCCTCATACTCCAGCCTATCCTCCTTTCAAAAGTCCATAGTGTTCTGCATTTGTTATTTCATTAGCCATTCAAGAAATCCTAAGATAAATATGAATTGTATATAAGAATTGATATGATATAAATCAACTTAGAAATATGAATATATTTATCTATCTGATAGTTATATATAAAACATTAATTTAATCAAACTACTATATTCATCTTAATTTCATAATCCTTTACCCAATTCTTATAAGTAAAAGTTGTTCAGTAATTAACAAATTAACATAAATTATATGCCAATAGGATTCATATGTGTGCTAATTAATTAACCGATGAAAGCAACACATAGAAAGAAGGCCCACCTACATCATTTCCTCTTTTTCTGTTTAAACAAAAAAGGCTTTCTCTTTAACATAGTAAAATTACATATAACAAAACAGTCATAAAGCAAGAATTACAGTTACAATATTTATATCTATTTTATCTTTTATCATAACAATGAAAAATTATAACTATTTATTTTTCAACCCCATCAAAGACTCCAGAAGGATGTAATACTATCTAAGTAAACAAGAAATAAGCAACTTCCAAACTCTAGAAATGACAGAGACATCTCATTGCCTGGACAGCCACCCAAAGATTTTTTTGTACCATTGGAGCATCCATTCTCAGCCTTCAGGCCCGTAGTATCCAGCAGACATTTCCATGAAGCAGGAAAATTCAGAGAGTCTAGTCACTTTTTTCTGTGTCCTGCAGAATGTCTTGCAGACTCTTTCATGAAACAGGAACGCCGAAAGTACATCTCACCTTTTGGCAAATTCAGCAGTCCTCTCTCTGCAGGTTCTCTGTGTCCAGTTTATGCAACAGTCCAGACAAGGGCAGTTTCTTGCCCAAACGGCTACCAAACTCCATAAGGAGCCTCTTCCATGCCCATCTTCCTCTTGAAGTAGCTTGGTGCTGTCAGGAGCAGACATTGTCATGAACAGTCCTAAATTATTAAAATATTAAATGCCATATTCTGTAGTTTTTGAAAGATATGAAGAATGTCTATGGGAAATATATCTATGCACATCTAGAAAATCTAACTAACATGAATATTATTGATGATTATCCATTAACAGCCTATATTTCCTAATTATACATTACATTTTTAAATGAAATACACAATCACAATGCCTTAATCAAGAGCAGAAATACATACGCATATAACAAAATTGACCTTAAAATCCATACCAATGCAAATTATTCATATCTATATCATATCCCCCTTTAAATGTAAAAGAACATTTATAAACAATATTTGGGAACATGGGTGCAGTTTTTTCTCTCCAAAGTGCTTTGTGCTGAATGGGGGCACTGTTATTCAGGTCTTTCATGGTGTGCTAGATTCATCTCTGTCGGCAGTTGAGCAAAGTAATTTCTTGAGGGTGTTCACAGCAACCTTTCAGGAGGGCATGGTCTATCATACCATATTGGAATAGAAGCAATCCACAGAGTCTCATCCTCTGTAAAAAAAAAAAGAACCTCCTTTCCAAAGCATCATATTCTTAGACCCAAATCCTGAAGTCAAGATACCTTTAGAACATATATATTGGATCAGCTTTGCAGTTCACACAATGAAATGTCTCTCTGTATTTAGCTCCTTTACAGTCAAAAGTTTTAAAGAAAACACAATAATACACAAAATCCAAACTCTCTGTAAATTTTCCATTTTTACGTGGCTTATTTTTATTTCTTTTAATCTATAACTATCTGTACTCTGTCTCTTTAAAGACTTTACCCTTTTTAAATGGCATTAACTTTATTCTATATATTCTTTTTCTTCTCTCTCCCAAGCCTATGTACATTTATCCAACATTGTGACCCATTTAGAGGTCTTTTATGTCTGAATCTGTCCTACTGTGAATCTGTAATTTTTTTAAATGAGTATACTTTTCTTTATTTAAGATAGGGCCTCTCTATTCAACACTGGCTTTCTGTTTTGTGAATCATTATGTACATCAGGTAGCCTTGAACTCAAAAAGTCTCATCTACCTCTGCTTTCCAAGTGGTAGTATGAAATAATACATCACCAACTTGGGTGACAAGTATACAATTATTCACAAGTCATCATTACTAGCCACATCACCACCAAGGACAGGGAACATCATTAAAAAAGGAAGTGGAAATAACACAAAAGTGGAAGGAGGAGGAAGAGTGCTGTGAAATTTTGTAATCTGGAGATCACTTGACAATTACATTCTTGAGCTCATAGCACCTGTGCTTAGATGTAGATTATCTTCAGACTGTCAAGCTAGCTAAAATTTCTGCATAGGTGGGTTGAGGTTCTCCAAGTGGGTAGTTAAAAGATGTAGAATTCTTTCAATTATTTCTTTCTTTCTTTTTTTTTCGTTTCTTACTTTGTTTTAAGATTGGTTCCTGGATTCACATTGGTTCATGGCCCCACACCCATGAATTTACAGTCTTGCTAACTGATATTGGTAGTTTATCAAAACAATAAGCCATGACTTCATTAAAGGGGTGTTGGGAGAGGCATAAGGGAAGTGAAAAGAGTATAGAAGGGATCACATTTATCATGTACGTGCATAAAATTTTCAAAATTAGATAAATATTTATTTTTGAAGAAAGAATATTTAGAATGAATGTAGAACTGGATTTTTTATATAACTCTTCTTAGATATATCCCCAATTTAAACTTATTGTTTAAATAGAGTTCAAGAATTTTTCTCTAGAATATAACAGAGGTTATTTACTCCCAATGTCAGTACACTGTGAACCTGAACTATAGAAGTCTTTGATGGGTCTGCTGTCAAAAGCTACCCAAAGTTTGTTTTTTTAATTAATCAATTTATTTATTAAAAATTTCCACCTCCTCCCCGCCTCCTTTTTCCCTCCCCTTTTCCACCTCCCCCTCTCTCTCTAGTTCCAAGAGCAGTAAGGGTTCCCTGTCCCGAGGGAAGTCCAAGGTCCTCCCCCCTCCATCCATGTCTACAAAGGTGAACATCCAAATAAACCAGGCTCCCAAAAAGTCAGTCCATGCAGTAGAATCAAAACCCAGTGCCATTGTCCTTGGCTTCTCAGTCAGCCTTCATTGTCAGCCACATTCAGAAGGTCCAGTTTGATCATATGCTCCATCACTCCCAGTCCAGCTGGCGTTGGTGAGCTCCCATTAGATCAGTCCCACCGTCTCAGTGGGTGGGTGCACCCCTCGAGGTCCTGTCTTCCTTGCTCATGTTCTCCCTCCTTCTGCTCCTCATTTGGACCTTGGGAGCTCAGTCCAGTGCTCCAATGTGGGTCTCTGTCTCTATCTCCATCCATCGCCAGATGAAGATTCTATGGTTATATGCAAGATATTCATCAGTGTGGCTATGGGACAAGGCCAGTTCAGACACCCTTTCATCTGCTGCCCAAGGAACAATCTGGGGACCTCTCCTTGGACCTAGGAATCCCTCTAGAGTCAGGTCTCCTGTCAACCTTAAAATGACTCCCTTAATTAAGATATTTACTTCCTTGTTCCCGTATCTACCCTTCTTCCATCCCGCCCATCCCATTCCCCCAAGTTCTCCTGAATCCTCCCCTTCTCCCTTATCTCTACCTATCTCCCCTTATATCCACCCCACCACCCCATGTACCCAAATTTTACCTGGCAATCTTGTCTACTTCCAATATTCAGGAGGATAACTATATGATTTTCTTCAGGTTCACCTTCTTATTTAGCTTCTCTAGGATCACGAATAATAGGCTCGAAGTCCTTTAATTATGGCTAGAATCCACTTATGAGTGAGTACATACCATATTCCTCTTTTTGGGTCTGGGTTACCTCACTCACTAAAGTGTTTCCTATTTCCATCCATTTGCATGCAAAATTCAAGATGTCATTGTTTTTTACCGCTGAGTAAAACTCTAATGTGTATATGTTCCACACCCTCTTTAACCATTCTTCTATTGAGGGGCACCTAGGTTGTTTCCAAGTTCTGGCTATTACAAATAGTGCTGCTATGATAGTTGAACAAATGTTTTTGTAGTATGATAGGGCATCCCTTGGGTATATTCCCAAGAGTGGAAATTGCTTGGTCCTTAGGTAGGTTGACTCCCAGTTCCCCGAGAAACCACCAGCCACACTGATTTCCAAAGTGGCTGCACAAATTTGCATTCCCACCAACAATGGATGAGTGTTCCTCTTACTCCACATCCTTGAAGTTCTAGCAATAGCAATAAGACAACATAATGACATCAAGGGGATTCGAATTGGAAAGGAAGAATCTGTAATTCTTTCCCGTCTTGAAGAGCTTTTAAAATGCTGAGTGGCTTGATTGTGACTGCTCTGGATGTTGGCTCCCCTTCTCTCCAATTTTAAAATGGTGGATGTACCATTTTCTGTTATCTCTGGGGCCACCAGGTAAGAACTGCACTCAGCATTTTTACTCTGAGAATAGCATACAGCATAGAAACTCGTGTCATCCAAGTTACATCCAAATCTGACACGCAGAGCACTGTGCAGCCTGGAAACATCTCTCTGTATGACAGCCATGCTCTTCCACCTGCCTAAGCCTGTTTTAACCATCTGTCCAGGTGCAGGTGGGGAGCACTGAGCTATTGGCATGGTCTCAGAGTACTTTTTTTCCAATCCTAAGTGGGCATACAAACATCCTAGTCCAGAAATGTTCCATAGTCGGAGACTGCACTGGCAGCAGGGCCCAGGAAGCCATGTATTAAAATGGTGTAGCTTTTTTCTGCACTATTGCTGAAACAGGAAACCTCTCTACAGCACATTCTAGCAGACAGCAAAAAGCTGTGTTAAACTCTATATTTGTGTCTAGTTTCATTTTTAAGTCCTCTTAGGTTTTATGTGAAGTTAGTTACCACGTTGGGCAGCCATTTGTAGCAGGAACAGCAGGCCGCTTCCTGCCTGGATCCAGCTCACCGGCTAGTTTACACCCAAAATAATTGCACAGAAACTGTATTCTTTTAAACAGTGCCTGATCCCATTAGTTCTAGCCTCTTATTGTCTAACTCTCACATCTTGACTCAACCCATTTCTAATAATCTGTATGGCACCACGAGGTCGTGGCTTTCCAAGAAAGATTCAGCATGTCTGACCTGGCAGCTTCATGGCAGGCAGCTCTCCTGACCCTGCTTTCTTTCTCCCAGCATTCTGTTCTGTCTACTCCACCCACCCATGTACTGACATATCAAGCCAAGCAGTTTCTTTATTAATTAACCAATGAATGCAATACACAGAAAGAAGGTCCACCTATATCAATTGTATATAAAAATAGATATAATATAAATCAACTTAGAAATATGAATATATTTATGTATCTGATAGTTATATATAAAACATTAATTTAATCAAACTGCTATATTCATCTTAATTTCATAATCTTTTACCCAATTCTTATAAGTAAAAGTTGTTCAGTAATTAACAAATTAACATAAATTATATGCCAATAGTATTTATATGTGTGCTAAATTTGATATTAATTTCTGAATACAAATATACTTTTTCATCATGAATTAAATATATAGAATAATTATTCAAATAAACTGTTAAACCCAGTGACTTAAGTGATCATTTCCCTTAAATTCACTATGTTTATGTTGTTAGATGGTTGATATACATTTGCATGTTTTTAAAATAATTTCCCTAAGGTCTTGGTTTGCATATTTAGTATTTATTTCTGTCAAAAATTCATTTTAAGCGAAATGGTAAAATGAAGCAG
Source organism: Myodes glareolus (assembly GCF_982192425.1). Classification (NCBI taxonomy): domain Eukaryota; kingdom Metazoa; phylum Chordata; class Mammalia; order Rodentia; family Cricetidae; genus Myodes; species Myodes glareolus. The sequence continues at coordinate 23,250,334 of NC_142048.1, read as the reverse complement.
ATATTTCAGGATGAATATAGAAAGTGACATTGGTTCCTCCCAATACTCAGCCAGTGATTCAGATATCCATGAATCCAATTATTTAAACTGCCCCGAGGAAAAGGAAGCCTTTGAATAACTTAGAGTGATTTCTTTGCCTCAGAAAACACTCCTATACCCCTCTAAATACTTAAATCACTCTGTGCCTTTAACCTTTAAAACCTTCTAAAGTTGAATTATCTCAGGTTCCAAGACTCTTTGATTTTATAAATTCAGAGAAAAGATGTGTCAATGCCCAGCATAACAGAAAATTTGAACATTAAATTAGTAGGTTAAATATTTTTTTTCTGTGAGAGCTGAGAGGTGCAGTGTTTTAACATTTAAAGTCTTTGTGAAGTCAGATAGTCAAGAGACTATTAAAGATTCTATGATTTTCGATATAAAAGGAATCAGGACAGACATTCCACCTTTACTATGTTTCACTTCTCTTCTTTTAAATGTGATGCAATTTTTGTCATAAAAGTCTTTATACACGACATTATGGGGAATGTAAGTATTTTATTTTAATTGAGATTATTCTAATGGTCTTCAGTAATAATCATTTTCTTTTCCTAAAATGAGACCATTTGTGACATGATCTTGTGAAACTAAATTAAGTACCAGTGTTATATGTATTTAAACTACAGAATTCCAAAGTAAAGTTAGTTTATCATTGGTATTGGTTGTTAATAGTCTTACACTGAAGAATATTAAATCAGAAAATGAGACTGAGTATTGGATAATATGTGCTGCAGAGAGCAGGGCCATGACATGTCTACTTCTTCGTTCCCTTTCATTTCTCACTCCATGTATGTACTTCTATTTTTGCTTGCCATTATGTAGTTAAGGTAGAAATCAGGAAAATGTTTGAGTAAATTACCTGAACCCTAGTTATATGTCTTTTTAATTGTGAGATTTTTCTTCTAAATTCCATTTGCCTCTTAGTTACACTTGGAAGACTACCCGTTTTCTGAATTTAAGACTATCCTATCAATCCTAGTCTCTCAAAAAAAAAAACCCTATCTTGTGTATCTATCTATCCTATCATCACTTTATCTATCATCTACCTATCTACGATCATCGGTCATCTTCTATTATGTATCTCTATCTCTATCTAATCATCTCTTTCCCTCTCTCATATATATACATATATGTGTGTGTATACACACACCCATAAAATTTTTATAGAGAAAAAATATATTTGTGATGTTTCTGATAGCATCTAGTGTTGAGTCAGTGTTTGTCCCTTCTGTAATAAAAATAAAATATTCGCTCTGGAATTAAATTTTATCTGGCATTTTCTCCTTATTTTATTGTTTTGTTTGTCATTATGAAAGCATCTTCAACAAATGGTGCTGGCATAACTGGATGTCAACCTTTAGAGGAATGAATATAGATCTATATCTATCATCATGCATCAAACTTAAGTCTAAATGTTTTAAAGACCTCAATATAAATCTGACCACACAGAACCTGGTAGAAGAGAAAGTGGGAAGCAGCCTTCAATGCATGGGCACAGGAGACCATTTCCTAAATATAACCCCAGTAGCACAGACAATAAGAGTAGCACTATAAATTAATGGGACCTCCTGAAACTGAGATTTTGTAAAGCAAAGGACACCGTCAATACAACAAAAAGGCAGCCTATTGAATGGGAAAAGACCTTCACCAACCCCACATCAGACAAAGGACTGATTCCAAAATACACAAATAACTCAAGAAATTAGACATTAAAATTCTAAATAACCCAATTTAAAAAATGGGGTACTGAACTAAACAGAGAATTCTCAACAGAATTTCAAATGGCCAAAAGATACTTAAGGACATGTTCAACTTTCTTAGCGATCACGGAAATGAAAATCAAAACAACTCTTAGATACCATCTTACACCTGTCAGAACGGCTAAGATCAAAAACACCAATAATAGCTTGTTCTGGAGAGGATGTGGAGTAAGCGGAACGCTCATCCATTCCTGGTGGAAATGCAAACTTGTGTAACCACTTTGGAAATCAGTATGGTTGTTTCTCAGAAAATTGAGAATCAACCTACCTTAGGATCCAGCAATACCACTCTTGGGAATATACACAAAAGATGCTAAATCATACTACAAAAGCATTTGTTCAACTATGCTCATAGCAGCATTATTTGGAAAGGCCAAAACCTGGAAACAACCTAGATGCCCCTCAACTGAAGAATGGATAAAGAAAGTGTGGCACTTCTACACATTAGAGTACTACTCAGAGGTAAAAAACCAATGACATCTTAAATTCTGCATGTGAATGGATGTAATTAGAAAACACTATCCTGAGTGAGGTAACCCAGACTCCCCAAAATTGAAAATGGTATTTGCTCACTCATAGGTGGATACTAGCCATATACAAAGGATATGAACCTATAGTCCATGATCTGAGAGGAACTAAGTAATAAGGTCAATCCAAAGAAAAACATATATAGACCTACCTGGGAATTGGAAACAGGCAAGATTGCCTGACAAAATGAGAGAATTGGGCCGAGGGGGGAGGGTAGAAGGAAGGGGAAAAGGATAGGGTTGAGGAGATCTTGAGGGAATGGGATAGTCGAAATGGAGGAAGGACAGTTATGAGAACAAGGAAAGAGATATCTTGATTGAAGGAGCCATTATGGGGTTAGCAAGAAATCTGGCTCTAGAAAAAATTCCCAGGAATCCACATGGATGACCCCAGATAAGTACCTAAGCAATAAAGGAGAGGGTGTCTTAACTGACCTTTCCCTGTAGTCAGACTGATGATTATCTTAAATATCACCATAGAACCTTTGTCCAACAACAGATGGAAATAGAGGCAGTGAACCACATTGGAGCACTGGACTGAGCTTCCAATGTTCTGTTGAAGAGTGGAAGGAGTGAGAATATGAGCAAGCAGGTTAAGACTATGAGAGTTTCACCCACTGAGACAGTTTGCCTGAGCAAAATGGGAGCTCACCAACTCCAACTGGACAGGAAGTGAACGAGCATGGGATCAAACTAGTGCCTCTGAATGTAGCTGACATTTGGGGCAGACTGGGGGGCCACTGACAGTGGCACTGGGATTTGTCTCTACTGCATGTACTGGCTTTTGTGGGTCCTATTCTCTTTGGATGTATACCTTGCTCAACCTGGATGTACTGGGGAGGGCCTTGGTCTTTCTACAGAGCAGGATTGCCTTGCCCTCTCTTAGGATTGGAGGGGGAGGGGGGAGAGGATGTGTGGAAGGAGTGGGAGGAGAGGAGGGAGTGGAGATTAAGATTGGTATTTGTTTAAAATAATAAAATAATAATAATGAAATAAAAAAATAAAAAAGTACTTAAATTGAAAAAGGGAACATCACCTCAGAAAAGGCCTCCATCAAATTGGCTTGTTTGTGGGAATATTTTCTTGAATAATGATCAATATGGGAGAGCATATTCCTCTGTGGGCAGTCCTACCACAGGGTCAGTACTAAGTTGTTTAATGCTGACCTGAACAAGCCATGTTGAGCAGGTCAGTAAGCAGTCCTGCTTGGACTTGAACTACAATCCTTGCCGTCAGATTCCTGTCTTGATTTTCTGTCTTGAATTGTCTCAAAGAAGGACTATGCTTGGAAACTAGAAAGAAATAAACCCTTCCTTGTACAATTGAGTTTTGTCATTATTTTTATCACAGAGAAAGAAAAAAATAAACAAAGAAGCTGGTAGATTTTTTTATGAACTATTTCTGTGACAGACCAGATCATTTTATTTTTCAGAATTTGGCCTGGAAAAGCCACTGCGTGTTTAGAGAGTAATTAGTTTCTGTGGCAATTTGAAAGACAAGAATGGTGATAACAATTCAGATGATGGGGCCTGGGTAGTGAAGTTTCAGAGGGATGGTTTAAAGTTCCTCAAACATCCTATTGGGATGAGTCATATGATATTTTGAGTGAAGAATATGGTTTTTCATCTACTGGACCTCAAGAATTCTTTGTAGTTAAGAACAGACAAGTTGTCCTAAAGTGAAAACTTTGATTAAATGAGACAGTTGATACCAGTTAACTGGAGCTGGTGAATCATCAGTCTTTAAGAAGAAATAATCATCATTGAGGAGAGGAAAAAGGTTTTGGGAGTATTTACAAAAAGGTTGCCATCCAGAATTTGTGGCATAGTCAGAGGCCAGGGCAAGCAATTAGCAGGTAGCTGAACTTAAGTGTATGTAAGAGTATCTGATGTGGTATTGCTTTGGCAGCATGAAACCTTCAGGATTTAAGAGATTATGTTTACTAGTTGAAATCTGGCATGGTGGGCGGCTACTGTTGAATGTGTAATGTTATTAGAGTCGAATTCCCAGGATTTAAAGTATTATGGATTGAATCTGAGACTTGACACCATAGGTAGGGTTTTGAGTTCCTGGGGAATCTCAGAAGAAGCCACTGGTGAAGGTGCAGCACCATGAGGCCCAAAAGCATTTGGTAGATGTTATAGCAATAAGCTAATTATTAATGACAGTAACTAGTAAGGAATAGGGGAGGCCACGAAACCAACTAGAAGTCTGCAAATGAAACAATCATGAAGTGGAGCTGTCAAAATAACTTTGGCTATCAGAAGATTGTGAGTGTATCTCAGGTGGACACTGATATACAGAATTTTATTTATATTTGCAAATATTGAGTTTCCTTTTATTATTATTACTGCATCCTGCTTCATCCTTCCTGGAATAGGATACATGAAATAGTTCTTGTCCCCTCCTTTCCCCTATCACCTAGCATTGAAAGACCTTAAAATTTTAAAGAGATTTTGGGTACTTTGAATAATTTTAATTTTTAAAGTGTTTGAACTTTTTAAAGACTGGGACTTTCAAAGTTATAATGTGTTTTATACTGTAACATAGTATGATATCTTTTGGATAAACAAGAAAGAAAATGTTGGTGTTTAGTAAATGATCTATTTCCTTGTCCTGCTGACAATCTCAGTTTTCCTCTTGACATTGGTAGGGTCAACTGTGAAAGAATCTCAATTTAGAAAATATTTCCATCAGGTTGGCCTGCAAGAAACTTTGTGGTGTGTTTTCTTGATGGTTCGAACCCAGAGTACAGAGTACCTAATATTGTGCTATAAAAATGTAATCTTGTATTATAAAAACTAAGAACTGAGAAATCTGTAAGAGCAACTTTGGTGACAGCATTTCTTAGTGGATCTGCTTCAATCCTTACCCCTCCATTCCTGCCTAGAGTTTCTGTAATGATTCCCTTCAATAATAAATTATAAGCAGAAAGTTTAAGTCAAATAGATACTTCATTTCCCAATTGTTTTGCTATGTCAAACAAATTAAGGTAATTTAAAACATCAAAATGTATGGCATATCTATCAACTGCCAGGCATGTCTGAGCAAATCCATGTGCCTACCAATCAGTAACTACATTATAGAAATGGGAAAACATAACCAGGCAATCAGATTTTATTGATGAGTTTCTTTGATTCTACTGGTGAGCTTAGAAATCATTGACCATTTGCAAGCAAATTGTAAGGAACAGTAATGTTTAGCCAGAACCAGGTAAGCAGTGATATATAATAAATTATAGTACAATAGATGCTATTTAAAAAAGGCTTTATTTAACAATTCCCAGGGAAACATTTCTGTGAAGAAAAAGAGGCAACTAAAGAAAAGGTGATGTTCAAAGAGCAAACTCTTTTCTCTCATGTGGGCTCTTAATTTTTACAACTATCTATCATCGGAACTATAGGAGCTGTGATTCTTCTACCACAATCTTCTAATCACTATTTATGTTTGCTACCAGAATATTTAATATTATTTGACCTTTGATTCCTAGGAATGACTTGCAGAACCAATGATAATTGTTTACTCAGGAGACATATCAAGTCAGGGCTTATTCTCCCCCTTTTATTTCAGATAAAGGAAGTTTAAATTATTTAACATTATAATCTTGCTTCTGGAAGGAAATGAACCATGTAGTATGAATTTTTGTAAAAGTAGATTATGTTTGTAGTGGGATCTCTCTCTCCACATGCACACACACACACACACACACACACACACACACATACACACACACGCACACATGCACACACACATATATACACACATACGAGTCTCAAGAAGTAAATGGTGCTTTGGATTTTCCCTCCATTCTTTCTTACTCTTCTCATTTGAAAAAGTGTAATCTATGGATTATATTATGCTGTGGGAACTCCTTAAGCCAATAGCCTTTAAGAAATTGGACTCCTCTGGGTGTGGCCACATGTACTATAAAAAAAAAATTTAAAAACTTGTACAGCCCCTGGTCTGCTGGGTCGTGTTCATGTTCCCTGCTCAGGCAGAGGGCTGCTGAGCTATGAGTCTATCCCTAAATAAAGAAATCTTTATTATACTCCCTTCTATTGAATGAGCTAATGTGCTAATGTAGGACTATTTAATGTAATAAACAACATCATTAGAACAACTCTGGTCATTGTAAGAAAGCTCCCTTGCATCTAGATTTTTATGCAGGTAAAGAAGCCTCAGTATCAATGGTAAGCACCTGAAAAAAATGCTTGTATTTTTAATCTCAAGACTTTGTATAATATGCTACAAATAAACCTAATTTTATGTCACAGAAAATAGTGCTATCATTCAGGGCTGAATGCATTTTTTGAAGTACTAATTATTAATTAACTGCTACATGTGTCTCAAACTATAGATATTTAATTAGAGAATCATATGTATCACTTATTTTCAGTTTTTCCAATTTTGATCCATATAACTTAAATATGGCTACTAAATCTTTATGTACTGTTAGATAGACTGCTTTTCTACCCTCAGATAATGTCCTCATGCCATATTTTTATCTGTTAACTAAGTCTCTCTGAGTGCATTTGTAATGAGTTACATTTTTCCACCCACAACAATAGTTTGCTATATAAGCATCTTAATATCAATTATACATTTGACTATTTTTCTTTATAAATCAATATAGGAATGACTTTAATCTGTTATTTGATATTTTATTTCTAATATTTCCCTGTCATTAAAATAAATGAGAGTAAATATATTGTTTAATCGTGGATGAAGGCTACTCATTTGTTTCCCAGCTGTCCAGAGACAAATAATTACACAGAAACTGTTTTAATTAAAATACTGCTTGGCCTGTTAGCTCAAACATATCCCTAACTAACTCTTATAACTTAAATTAACCAATTCCTATAATTTTATATTTTACCACGGGGCCTATGGTTTTCTTGCAAGGTTCTGGTACCTGTCTCCTGTGGCAGCTATGTGTCATCTCTGACTACACCTACTTTCTCCCAGCATTCAGTTTAGTTTTTCTGCCTCATTCTATTCTGCTCTATCATAGGTCAAGGCATTTTCTTTATTCATTAACAAATGAAAGCAACACGTATATAGAAGGACTTCCTACATCATTTCCTCTTTTCTGTCTACACAAAAGAATGAAATCTTACAGATGGATGTTATCTACTTTACAGAATTTGGAAAATAAAATAGATATACAATGCTATTGACATTTATTCAGGTTTTCAATGGACAACTACTTTGAACTCAGAAAAGGCTGATTCAATAGCCACACATTTATTAGAAGTTATGGCCATCATGGGTATACCTGCATAAATAAAGGCAGATAATGGTCCAGCATAATCTAAGGAACACAGGCAGTTTTTGCTTATTATAATATAAAACATATATCAGGTATAACAAACAACCCTACAGGTCAGGTAGTTGTAGAAAGATCAAATTGAACTATAAAGGATACACTAAAAAAACAGAAAAGAAGAAAAACCCACCCAGAAATAGATTGCATAATATTTTATTAACTTTGAATTTTTTTAACACTAATGAGAAAGGAACAATGGAAACAGAGAAATATTGGATAAGAGAAAAAAATTCTGAATTAATTCAGTCAATATATTTCAAGGATGTGTTGACCTCATAATGGAAACAAGGAGATGTGCTATGTTGGATAAGGGGTTTTGTTCTTATTTCCACCAAAGAAGAAAAACTATGGATACCATCAAAATTAATTAAAATTTATTGAAAAAGAAAAACCTCTTGAGAAATAGAAGTGACAGCTCATTCACAGAGGTGACAATCATATGAATGGCAAGGAAACCTCATAAGTGTTGGGGCACGTTTCTGTTCTTGTTTTTTTTTGCATTTTCTTTTTTTTCAAAGTTTATTAAAATTCAAAAGTCTTCATTTCCGCCCATCCTCCCAACAGCCTCCCACTCCCCCCACTCTCTCCCCTCCTCCCTCTCCATGCCCAGTAACAGTCAGGGTCTCCTGCCCAGTGGGTAGTTCAAGCTCCTCACCCCTCCCTCCAAGTCAGGAAGGTGAGCATCCAAACAGACTGGATCCCAAAAATCCAGTATATGCAGAGGAAACAAGTCCCAGTGTCATTGTCAATGGCTTTCCAGGAAGACTCCTGGCCCACCACATTCAGAGAATCCGGCCTCATGCAGAGAATCTGGCTGGATTACACGCTCGTTCAGTCCCAGACAACTGGCCTTGGTGAACTCTCATTAGATCAGTCCCCTTGTATCAGTGGGTGATCGCACCCCTAGCGGGAGTGATTTCCTTTTTCATGTTCTTCCTCCTTCTGCTCCTTGTTTGGACCTTTGGGGACTCAGTCCGGTGCTCCAATATGGGTCTCCGTCTGTATCGCCATCCCTCGTTGAATGAATGTTCCCTCTGGTCTTGCCTTCCTTGCTCACGTTTTCTTTCCTTCTGCTTCTCGTTTGGACCTAGGGAGTTAAGTCCAGTGTTCCAATGTGGGTCTCCGTCTTCAACTCCATCCATCGCCAGATGAAGGATCTATGGTGATAAGCAAAATATTCATCAGTATGGTTATGGGCCAAGGCCAGTTCAGGCACCCTCTCCTCTGTCCAGAGAACAATCTGGGGATCTCTCCTTGGACCTGGGATCCCATTTATAATCAAGTCTCTAGTAAACCCTAAACTGACTCTCTTAGTTGAGATATATTCTTCCCTGATCCCACATCTATCCTTCCTCCCTCCCCACCTCCCAGTCCCCCGAGCATTCCCCATTCCTCCCCTGCTCCCTTCTCTCTAACCCTCTCCCTTTTCAGCAACCCTCCCACCCCCCAAGCACCCGAGGTTACCTGGGACTCTTGTCTATTTCCAATCTCCAGGAGGAAAACTACCTGAATTTTCTTCAGGTTCACCCTCCTATCATGAATAGGATCATGAATAATAGGCTCAAAGACCTTTAATTATGGCTAGAATCCATTTATGAGTGAATACATACCATATTCCTCTTTTTGGGTCTGACTTACCTGACTCAGTAAAGAGTTTTCTTTTCTTTTTTTATTATTATCTTTTTTTAAATTTTTTAATTTTTTTATTTAATTTTTACTGGGAACCCCTCCAGATTCAAGTCTCTTGCAAACCCTAAAATGGCTCCCTTAGCTGAGATATAAACCTCCCTGCTCCCACAACCATCCTTCCTCCCTCCCCCCTCCCATTCCCCTAAGCCATCCCCAATCCTCCCCCTCTCCCCTCTCCCTGACCATCATCCCTTACTACCACCCCCCACCCCACATGTACCTGAGTTTGCCTGGTAATCTTGCCTAGTTCCACTATCCAGGAGGATAACTATATGATTTTCTTTAGGTTCACCTTCTTATTTAGCTTCTCTAGGATCACAAATTCTATACTCAAATACCTTTAACTATGGCTAGAAACCACTTATGAGTGAGTACATACCATATTCCTCTTTTTGAGTCTGGGTTACCTCACTCAGTAAAGCGTTTCCTATTTCCATCCATTTGCATGCAAAATTCAAGATGTCATTGTTTTTTACCGCTGAGTAAAACTCTAATGTGTAATATGTTCCACACCTTCTTTAACCATTCTTCTATTGAGGGGCACCTAGGCTGTTTCCATGTTCTGGCTATTACAAATAGTGCAGCTATGAACATAGTTGAACAAATGCTTTTGTAATATGTCAGGGAATCTCTAGGGTATATTCCCAAGAGTGGAATTGCTGGGTCCTGAGGGAGGTTGACTCCCAGTTTCCTGAGAAACCACCACACTGATTTCCACAGTGGCTGCACAAGTTTGCATTCCCACCAACAATGGATGAGTGTTCCCCTCACTCCACATCCTCTCCAGCATAGGCTATCATTGGTGTTTTTGACTTTAGCTATTCTGACAGGTGTAAGATGGTATCTCAGAGTGGTTTTGATTTGCATTTCCCTGATCGCTAAGGAAGTTGAGCATGACCTTAAGTGTCTTCTGACCATTCGAAGTTCATCTGTTGTGAATTCTCTGTTCAGTTCAGTAACCCATTTTTCAATTGGGTTAATTAGAGTTTTAGTGTCTAGTTTCTTGAGTTCTTTGTATATTTTGGAGATCAGACCTTTGTCTGATGAGGGGTTGGTGAAGATCTTCTCCCAGTCAGAAGGCAATGACTCTTCTGTTTCTATATTGTGGAATACATTAAGGAGTATAGGTATTAGGTCTTTCTGGAAGTTCTGGTAGAATTCTGCATTGAAACCATCTGGTCCTAGGCTCTTTTTGGTAGGGAGATTTTTGATAACAGCTTCTAATTCTTCGCGACTAACAGGTCTATTTAGATTGTTCACCTGGTCTTGGTTCAACTTTGGTATATGGTACTTATCTAAAAAAATGTCCATTTCTTTTACATTTTCCAACTTTGTGGCATATAAACTTTCGTAGTAAGATCTAATGATTCTCTGAATTTCCTCTGTGTCTGTGGTTATGTCCCCCTTTTCATTTCTGATCTTGTTAATTTGCATGTTCTCTCTCTGCCGTTTGATTAATTTGGATAGGGGTTTGTCAATCTTGTTGATTTTCTCCAAGAACCAGCTTTTTGATTCATTGATTCTTTGGATTGTTTTCTGTGTTTCTATTTTGTTGATTTCAGCCCTCAGTTTGATTATTTCCAGTCTTCTAGACCTCCTGGGTGAATCAGCTTCTTTTTTTTCTAGAGCTTTCAAGTGTGCTGTTAAGTCTCCAATGTGTGCTTTCTCCGTTTTCTTTAATTGGGCACTTAGTGCTATGAACTTTCCTCTTAGCACTGCTTTCATAGTGCCCCATAGGTTTGAGTATGTTGTGTCTTTATTTTCATTAAATTCAAGGAAGACTTTAATTTCTTTCTTTATTTCTTCCTTGACCCAGGGGTGATTTAGTAGTTGACTGTTTAACTTCCATGAGTTTGTTGGCTTCCTGGGGGAAGCATTGTTGTTAAATTCTAATTTTAATCCATGGTGATCTGACAAGACACAGGTGGTTACTAATATTTTTTTTGTATCTGTGGAAGTGTGCTTTGTTACCGAGTATGTGGTCAATTTTCGAGAAGGTTCCATGAGCTGCAGAGAAGAAGGTATATTCTTTCCTATTTGGGTGGAGTGTTCTATAGATGTCTGTTAAGTCCATTTGATTCAATACCTCCAATAAATCTCTCATTTCTCTGTTTGGTTTCTGTCTGATTGACCTGTCCATTGGTGAGAAAAGTGTGTTGAAGTCTCCTACTATTAGTGTGTGTGGTTTGATGACTGCCTTGAGTTCTAGAAGAGTTTCTTTTACATATGCGGTGCCTTTATATTAGGAGCATAGATATTCAGGATTGAGACTTCCTCCTGATGAATTGTTCCAGTTATGAGTATGAAAAGTCCATCTCCATTTCTTCTGATTGATTTTAGTTTGAAGTCGATTTTGTTAGATATTAGAATGGCCATGCCCGCTTGTTTCTTAGGTCCATTTGCTTGGAAAACCTTTTCCCAACCCTTTACTCTGAGTAGATGTCTGTCTTTGTGGTTGAGGTGTGTTTCTTGTAAACAGCAGAATGTTGGATCCTGTTTTCGTATCCAATCTCTAAGTCTGTGCCTCTTTATAGGTGAATTGAGTCCATTGATATTAAGTGATATTAATGACCAGTGGTTGTTGACTCCGGTCTTTTTTTTTTTTTTTTTTTTTTTTTTTTTTTTTTTTTTTTTTTTTTTTAGGTAGTAGAGTGTATGTGTTTTTCTTCTTTGATTTGTGCTTGTGAATGGTCGCTAGATGTTCGAGTTATTGTAGGCCGTGTTGGGAATGTTGGATACCTTCGGTAGTGATTTTCCTTCTAATATTCTCTGTAAGGCTGGATTAGTAGCTACGTATTGTTTAAATTTGTTTTTATCCTGGAATATTTTGTTTTCTCCGTTGATAGTGAACAATAGCTTGGCTGGGTATAGTAGTCTGTGTTTGCATCCATGGTCTCTTAGTTTCTGCAGTACCTCTATCCAGGACCTTCTGGCTTTCATGGTTTCCATAGAGAAGTCTGGTGTAAGTCTGATAGGTTTACCTTTATAAGTTACTTGACCTTTTTCCTTTGCAGCTCTTAATATCCTTTCTTTAATATTTATGTTTTGTGTTTTGATTATTATATGGTGAGGGGATGTTTTTTCTGATCCAGTCTATTCGGTGTTCTGTATGCTTCTTGAACCTTCATAGGAATAACTTTTTTTAGGATGGGAAAGTTTTCTTCTAAAATTTTGTTGAATATATTTTCTGGACCTTTGATCTGCAATTCTTCTCCTTCTTCTACTCCTATTATTCTTAGATTTTTTTTTATTATGTCCCATATTTCCTGAATGTTTTGTGATGAGAATTTGTTGGATTTGCTGTTTTCTTTGGTCAGAGCGTTTATTTTCTCTATGGTGTCTTCATAATCTGAGATTCATTCTTCTATCTCTTGTATTCTATTGGTTATGCTTGTTCCTGAAGTCTCTGTTTGTTTACCTAGATTTTCCATATCCAGCCGGCCCTCGGTTTGTGTTTTCTTCACTGCTTCCATTTCAGTTTTCAATTCTTGAACTGATTCCATTACCTGTTTGATTGTTTTTTTCTTGGTTTCCCAGGGTATCATTTACGAATTTACTCATTTCTTCAACCTTTTTGTTATATTTCTCTTCCATTTCTTTACTCATTTCCTCCATTTTTTGTTATATTTCTCTTCTATTTCTTTAAGTGAGTTATTCATACCCTGTTTAAGAGACTCTATTGCTTTCATAATGACACTGTTTTCCACTTCTTCCAGAATAGGGTGTTCAAGTCCTTCTGTAGTAAGATCGCTGGGATCTGGTGCTTTCATGTTGTTTTTCAGATTGTTGGAGGAATTCTTGCCTTGGCACCTGCCCATCTTTTCCTTCAGATGCTCTCCAATGGCTCTTCCCTCCGCTGGGTCTTCTGCTACTGGATTATTGCCCCTTGCTTTCCAGGAATCACTTTGCCTGCAGTCCTACCTTGCTACAGGCAGGCTATTAAAACAAAGGAACTCCCTCCTGTTTGCACTCACCACCCATGCCGATGGTGGTGCCCACCCAGGCTGAGTTGGAGGAATTTAAGCCCCGAAAAAGGGAGAGAGGAAGAGTAGGGGTTCCAGGCAGAAAACCGGGATGGCTTGGGAGGAGAGGGGGTTTAGCTGGGGGAAGCCGCCAATTTGGAGTAGCCAGGAAGATAGGATGGCAGGAAGATTGTGTGTTCCCTTTCAGGACTTGTGTGGCGGTCAGGAACACACTTACCCCTCCATTGTATCTTCTGGTACAGGGTCAGAGCCGCTTGCTGGTCAGAAGTCTCCCTGCCTACAGTCTTACATTGCTGCAGGCAGGCTTTTAGAACAAGGGACTCCCTCCCATTTGCACTCACCACCCGTCCTGGCGGTGGTGCCCACCCAGGCTGAGTTGGAGGAATTTAAGCCCCGAAAAAGGGAGAGAGGAAGGGTAGGGGTTCCAGGCAGAAAACAGGGATGGCTTGCGAGGAGAGGGGGTTTAGCTGGGGAAAGCCGCCCCTTTGGAGTGGCCAGGGAGATAAGGATGGCGGGAAGATTGTGTATTCCCTTTCAGGACTTATGTGGCAGTCAGGAACACACTTACCCCTCCATTGTATCTTCTGATACAGGGTCAGAGCTGCTCGCTGGTCAGAAGTCTCCCTGCCTGCCCTGTTCTTGTTTTTGCAGGAAAATACTCACCTTCAAAAGTTGAGAAACCTTGGACATCTCAATGCCTAAAGAAGAAAAGATAGCTATCAAAAAAGAATCATCAAGTAAGGATAAATCTGACCCATGATGCTGTATCATCTGCATGGCAAAATTTGATTATCTGAATATGTATATATCTCTACTTAAAAATCAAATCTGGCTTTGGATTTGGACAATGGCTATCCTTCTTGATATTCAAGCATGTTGTTACAAGAAAAATTTCAGAACTTTTGATTCTTGTTAGGTGTCATCTGGTATGGGACAGAAAGAAGAAAGAATTTAGGAATAATTTTACTTTTTTACCATACCTATTTTTGTCTTTATTATATCTTTTGTTAAAGATAGTCTTTATAAATAATGTTTAAGTTTTCCACAATGAAAAATAAATTTTATTGCTGCAATCTTTGAAGTTTCCAGGAAAAAGATGGGACCCTACACAATGATTCCACCTGCTTGATTTGATATCATGATGCTGATAGCACTACTTTAAAATCAAATTTGGGTACCAGCTGCTCAAAATGATTCCAACTTGGTTAGTTGAATGGTGCACCATCTTACAACGTTCTGGATAGAACTTCAAATAAGAACTTTAGAAAAACCTTATTGACAATTCAGAGACTATTTGCAATTACACCAGACAGTAATCTTGAAATATAAGCATCATTTTACTTTTACAGCATCCCATAAAAAGAACATGGCTCCCGTAACACCTGGAAATAATTCTAAAAGTCAAGGTCCCTTCTCCCAGCAATGTTTGTCCTCAGGGTTAGGGATATCAATGAGGGGTTGATTATGACTTATGTAGGGGTGGTGGTTGGGGTGAAAATTATGTAGGCTCAGGGATTTTTTTTGGATAAAAAAGAAATTGTATGGAATAATATGTAGATTATAATAATAATAGTGAGCAATAGATGGATATTTGTGAGTTATTTATAGACAATTACATTGGTATAGATTCTTATATATTGATACAAATTTAATTTGTTTGTTATATTAAATGGGATTTTACTTATGTTTACAATGTTTGTACACCTAGGCACAGTTATTTTGTCATATTATATGTATGCATGCATGTTTCTTCCTATGCTTAAGACATTTTGTATATTGATAATATTTTAGGAGATATTTATCATATTGCACTATACATTTCTACCTCTGATAAAATACTTACACATCACTTACATTTTGATATCAGTGTTCTCATTTACCACACAGTTGTTTAAAGATTGTTTAATATTCTAGTACAAAGTATTAGTCTTTAAGTTATATATGTATTGAGAATTATAGGTCAATAGTCATCCATGTTTATCACATTTATAGTTATACCAATCAGGTATTTTAAATACATTGAGATTGTATTCTACAGAAAATGGTAAAATTCAACCACTTCAAATAACTGCAGAATATACAATTTAAATAATTTAGGGTTCTGTTGACATGAGACACAATTGCTCCTGGAAGCACCAATCTATTCCCAAGAGAATGTTGGGTACTGAAGACACTCCACTTAGAGAGTGGCTTCTTTTTGGCAAAACTAATCTTTGGGCAAAGAACTACCTGTGTCTGGATCACTGACAAAACGAACAGTGTCTGGACAAGATGAGCAAGATAAAAGCAAAAAGACAGCCAAATCTTGCCAAGACAACATAAAATAAAAGAATAAATAAATAAATTAAAAAAAAAGAAAAAGAAAACGCTTTACTGAGTCAGGTAAGCCAGACCCAAAAAGAGGAATAAGGTATGTATTCACTCATAAGTGGATTCTAGCCATAATTAAAGGTCTTTGAGCCTATTATTCGTGATCCTAGAGAAGCTAAATAAGAAGGTGAACCTGAAGAAAATTCAGGTAGTTTTCCTCCTGAAGATTGGAAATAGACAAAAGTTCCAGGTAACCAAGGGTGCATGGGGGGTTGGAGGGTTGCTGGAAGGGGAGATGGTTAGAGAGAAGGGAGCAGGGGAGGAATGGGAAATGCTCGGGGGACTGGAAGGGGGGGGAGGGAGGAAGGATAGATATGGGTTCAGGGAAGAATATATCTCAACTATGGAAGTCAGTTTAGGGTTTACTAGAGACTTGATTGTAAATGGGATCCCAGGTCCAAGGAGAGATCCCCAGATTGTTCTCTGGACAGAGGAGAGGGTGCCTGAACTGGCCTTGGCCCATAACCATACTGATGAATATTTTGCTTATCACCATAGATCCTTCATCTGGCAATAGATGGAGATAGAGATGGGGTCCCACGTTGGAACACTGGACTTAACTCCCTAGGTCCAACCGAGAAGCAGCAGGAAGAAGAACGTGAGCAGGGAGGGCAAGATCAGAGGGAACCTTCATCCGGCGATGGATGGCGATACAGGCGGAGACCCACATTGGAGCACCGGACTGAGCCCCCCAAGGTCCAAAGGAGGAGCAGAAGAAGGAAGAACATGAAAAAGCAAATCAGAACGGCAAGGGGAGCGATCACCCACTGATACAAGGCGACTGATCTAATGAGAGTTCACCAAGGCCAGTTGACTGGGACTGAAGGAGCGCTTGATCCAACCAGATTCTCTGGAGGAGGTTGGATTCTCTGAATGTGGCTGGCCCAAAGTCTTTCTAAAAAGCCATTGACAATGACTCTGGGACTTGTTTCCTCTGCATATTGTGGAGTTTTGGGGATCCAGTCTGATTAGATACTCACCTTCCTGGTCCTGGAGGGAGCGGGGAGGAACTTGAACTACCCACAAGGCAGGAAACCTTGACTGCTCTTAGGGATGGAGAGGGAAGAGGAGAGGGAATGGGGGGAGTGGGAGGGTGTTGGGAGGAGGGGCGAAAATGGAAACTTTTGTATTTAAATTATAATAAAAAAAAGACAGTTCTGAAAATTTTCCTAACTCTGAAAATGGTGTGTCAGTTACTCTAGGTCTTAGCCAAAGTTTTTTGCTCCAATGTTACAATAAAGACTTTGAGTGATTGCCCAGGTAGCCAGTTGTTTCTGTCATATAGAGCACATTTTCTAAGTTGCTTGATTGCATTTGATGTTTACTCAAGAAATATTATTTTCCTTGTCAGTTTTTTTTGATGAGGTTGAATACTAGTCATAGTTACTTTCCTCTCATGACTAGACCAAACCATTTCTAATACAAGACTTAGAGTCTTTAGAATATGCTAATCACTAAAACATTTATCAAGTGTTTCTTGCTTGATATTGTTTATACTGGCTGAAAATCTAATTTTTAAAATTGATATTTGTTCTTTTTATATATAGTTTTGTATTAGGCTTAGAACTCACTTGTTTAGACAAAAGGGGGAGGTACTATGGGAACTTCTTCATCCAATAGCCTTTAAGATACCAGTGCACTTGAGTGTAGTCTCTTACGTTATAAATGCAGCTGTAAAGCCTATGCACTCTCTCTCTCTCTCTCTTGACTGCTGGATTCAGTTCCTGTTCCCCATTTGTGCAGAGGATTGTAAGTATCTGGGAGTCTACCCCTAAATAAAGAACCCTTTATTAACTCAATTCTGAGCTAGTATGGGACTCTTTGGTTTGTGTTTACTTGCATATATTCTTCTATTCTTGATGTAAATGTGCAGTGAACTAATTTATGATGCTGTGTGACCAATGATTCTTATTGCTTTTAACTGACTGTGTCTTATTTTCTTCTATATCATTATTTCTTGATTATTCTTCAATGACACATGAATATGTTAACTATTTTATAACAGCTTTGGGCACACCTCTCCCTTTGCATACATGTTATTTTTTTTGTTACATGTGGACTTTGTACTATTTGATATCATCATTCCTGAGATATTTGCATTTTTATTTCTTCCTTAGTGTTTGTGTATGTGTGTGTGTGTGTGTGTGTGTGTGTGTGTGTGTGAGAGAGAGAGAGAGAGAGAGAGGGAGCGAGAGAGAGATTAACTGTGTATGCCTCTTGTTATGTTTAGGGTAAAGATGTATGACGGTGTGTAGGCAGAAATTCCTGTCCTTTCTAGTCCTAGAACAGTTCAGGAAAAGATAAACACAAATATTCTTATATAAATTATGAGCTAGCTGGCCTATTGCTCAGGCTTATTATTAACTAGCTCCTACATCTTAAATAAACCCATAATTCTTATCAATGTTTAGACACGTGACTTGGTATGTTTTTCCAGTAAATCCTTCCAATCTTGCTACTGTGTCTCTTTTTTTTCCTCTTCCCAGAATTCTTCTAGTCTGGTAGCTCTACCTGTACTTCCTGCCTGGCCTCAGGTCAATCAGTCTTTTAATAAACCAATATGAGTGACAAATCTTTATAGTGTACAAGAACATTATCTGATGGAGGAGGGTTATCTGTATATTGTTACTTTCATTGGTTAATAAAGAGACTGCCTTGACCTTTTTCATAGACCAGCCCTTAGGTGGGTGGAGTAGACAGAACATAATTGTGGGAGAAAGAAAGCAGAGAGAGGCAGGCAGTGGCCATGACTCTCCTCTCCAAGACAGCTGCAGGTTAGAATCCTCCTGGGAAGCCACCACCTCGTGGTGCTACACAGATTAATAGAAATGGGTTGAATCAATATGAAAGAGCTAGCCAATAAGAGGTTATAACTAATTGGTCAGGCAGTGTTTAAATGAATACAGTTTCCGTGTAATTATTTCGGGTAAAGCTAGCCGGCTGGTGGCTGGAAGCAGCCTGCCGTTCCTTTCAACAATTATCCCACAGCAAATGCACATGTACATGTGTGGTGAGGTCATTTGCATGTGTGTGTATATGTACATATAGAGGTCACAGGACAGTCTTGGAAGTAGTTCTTCAGATACCATTTATTTTTTATTTTTTTAAGCAAAGCTTCTCATTGGCCTCACAATCACAAAGTAGCCTAGGTTGATGGTTCAGCAAGTCCTAACAATCTGATGATCTCTGCCTATTTGGAACTTAAATAATTAAAACTACACTTAGTTCTTTGTTTGTTTTTGTTTTGGGGATTAAATGTTGATCCTTATGCATGCCTTGCAAGTTCTTTATAAACTAGGCTAATACCTTAGCCCCATTTGCTTTTTTTCTGTTTCAGTCAGTGTTCAAAACAGATAAACAGAACCACTAGTATATATGTGTTAATATGTTTAATACAAGCAATGGCCTGTTATCTGATGACTAGTTACACAAACTGAAGTCTATAAGTCTGTCAGACATGATAGGTAAATCTCGTGGCACTGCTTAAAGCTGTGTCAATGGCAGTATTTTCTTTCACTTTAGAAAAGTTTTACCTCTGTTCTTACCTCCATTAAAATGACGTAAACCTGCCTATCCAGATAATTTAGCATCATTTCCATTCTTATAATTAACATGAAATAGCTATCAATTGCATCAACACAACAACTTCCTAAAAAAACATAGATTATTTTTTGATTAAAAAATGTCTATAGTAGTTTGTTCAACTTGGCATACAGGATATTCCAACATATTTCATTTTTACATTTATTATAAATCTAGAATTTGGCATATTTCTGGGATTAATTTTCAAAAGTAAATCATTGATAGTTAAGAACTAAACATTTGTTAAAAAATATTTAACAATGGCCTTTATTCTCTTAATAAACAATATGATTTTACACTTATACAAATATTGTTGTATTTTAGAAAATAAAAACCAAAAACCTGAACGCTAATATAATTTAGTAAGATGCAGACTCCTGATAGATGGTGACTCTCTAGCATAGTTGCGGGTAGTGTTTCCTAGGTATAATTCACTCTGTAGAGGAAAGAATATATATCATCAATATACACTTGGTTTCAAGTTGAAAGGCTGAAAAACAATAGTTCCTTTTTGATTTATTTGGCTGATTGATAGCAAAATTTATCCTGAAATAGTCACCCTGCTTGCACATACAGACCTAAGTCAATAATAGTTTCCTTTGCGAAGGATGTGTTATTTCACATCATCATTGGGCTATTTACTCTCCGAACTTAACACAGAGAAAATTATCTTTCAGAAGTCATTTTTTTGATACAATTCAACAGTGTCATTCAGGATAGATACCATCTGATAAAATATCATTCCTGATAGCAAGTGAAGGACATTAGGAGAATATAGGTGATAGCAGTTTAAAATATTCAGAGAAAGGAATTGTCTTGCAACATTTACTTTAAGATGGGAATATCGTATTGTTGAGTGCGAATTGGGTCTTTGTATAGAGGTATATGAAGGTACAAGAAGACTTAAATGTGAGAATAGATTTGTAAATAATTTATATTTCAAAGCGTTGAATATAGAAGAATTTTACAAATGAACAAACAGTGCTATATGGTTCAGGATGGATCAGAAAGACTCATGTCTCCTAAACTGTTAAATTCAAAATTCTGTTTAAGATGACAAAATAATTTACTTCACTGTAATATGACAATGAAAAGTCAGAATCATAAAGAATTGACTGCATTCTTAGGAAAAAGGAAGTAAAGGAAAGAGAGTACTTCTGTGGTCAAGAAGCAGAAGTGTCCACAATCACTGTGCTGCTTCAACCAGAATAGATTCACTAAAAATGTCAGAAAGCTATTGCCTGCTCCTGAATATGGTACTCACACCAGTGAGCTTATAAAGAAGGACTTCTCAGACTTCAGAGATTAGAAGAAGGCATGAATGTGCCATGCCAGAAGAGCGATAGTCAAACTATCTTGGGCATGGAGACAAAGGTGAAAGTACAGTGGGAACCTGATTATGAGATTGTCTGAGGTTCCATACTGTGACTAAACTGAGAAAAAAACCCAACCCTTACACGGCTTGGAAAACAACTTCACAGGAACCATGGTACTAGACCTGTCATAATACCACAAATAGAAGAACTCTGCAAAAACTGTGGGACTAGGTATGTTGGAAGGTAGAATTTTACCTGAAAGTGTTCCAGTTAGAACAGTATAGAGCTATAGTCTGCTATATCCATATCCCATATCCCATGACATTACATCCTATGCCACATCCCATGAAAATTACAATAATGAGCATGCCATTGAAGGGTCTCATGTCATTTCATAATTGACACATTGCAAACCGAAAAGAAATGAAGGACATTAGAAACTGTAAGAAGGCTACTGATACGAATCAGTGGGTCATTGGCCTTTTCTCTTTAACCTGGAAACCAGAGTTTAATTCTTGGAACCCATATGAAAATAGAAAGTGAAAATAATTTTCTCCAAGTAATCTTATGCCCTCTACATGCATGCTATGCTAGACATGCCTCTGCCCCAAACACATCACACACACACACACACACACACACACACACACACACACACACACAGTGAGAGAGGCATGCACACACATTTGTATGTATACACAATAATAATGATAATAAAGCTATCAGATAAAAATATATTGCTTTAAAAGCAAAGATTTCCGACCAATATCATATAGGCTCTTCGGTTATCTTAAAAGCCAGGAGAGCATGGAATGGTATATTTCTGTCTCTGGAAGTAGCAATTGGCAACCAAGCTTGTAAAGTCATCTTCTAAACTATTAAATAAATAAGAAGGCTTCAAAACAAGTACAAACTAATACAAAAGCCAACAATGCAGAAAATACATAAAGGAATATGAAAAATTATAATTTATTAAGTCCTTTCACCAAACTAGCCATAACCCAATAATGACCAGGAACAACGAAGAGGATTTATACCAATTCAAGTTATTAAGAAGACAATAGACAATAAACACAAGAAAGAGAATCAGTACTAATCTTAAATGTAAATGTCCTCAACTCCTCATCCAAAAGATTCAGAGTTGATTAATAAACAAGAAATAGAAACCATTTTCTTCCAGAAATATACTGCACTGACAAAACTATAAAATAGAAGAGTAAAAACTGAGTTATCAAACACACAGGAGTTATAAATAATCTGGCTTAGCAATTTTGATATAAGATAATGCATGCATCCAACAAAACTAAAAGGGTCTCAAAGAAGACCCTTACATGTTACTAAAAGAATTCATCAATGACATATAATAAACTGTCAATAAATCTGCACAGAATATCCAGGCCCCAGTTTCATTAAACAAACATTAATAGAATTAAAAGTTTAGGTATGTTCTTTTACAATAATTATGGGTAAATGCTTTAGCTGACTCTCAAAATTAGTTATGTTATCCTAATTAAAAATTTAGAAATTTTCAATAAATTATTTCATGCCCTAATTGAACTTAGCAGATAACAACAGAATATTTTATAACTAGGATATGCAACATCCTCAGAATCAAATAGAACCATCTCTAAGATACAACAAATTGCAGGTCAAAATTAAGAGTCTCAAAATATAAATGATAATATATTTTGTATGTTATTGCATTGTAGAGCAACTCAAAAGTAGAAACTGAATAAATAATTAGATTTTAAAAATCCACACCTGTGCTGGATATGTGGCTCAGCAGTTAGGATCATTTATTATTCTGAGGATCTTGATTATATTCCCAGCACCTGCATCAGACAGCTCAAAAACACCAACAATGCCAAGTTTAGGGTTTAAAAGGTTCTCTTCTGGCTTTCTTGGGTGCCTGTTTATATGGGGTGTACATGAATTCATACAAGGTATATACATATATATCAAGCTAAATAATAGATTTCATAAGATATACTGCTGAACTGTCTGTGGATTATTGAAAATAATCATTCAATTAAACTTATAGATATAGTAGAATCAAATGAAAATGAAAACAAACCTTACTAGAACATTTAAGATATAGTTAGGAAGTTCTAATAGGAAAATAATTTTCAAAGATATTTTATTATTTCTTCCTATTGAATGTAAATTTTTTTCTCACATAATATATTCTGGTTACATTTTCTCTTTTTCCTAACCCTTGTAGTTTCTGTCCGCCTATCCTCCAAACCAGATACACCCCTTTCTGTTTCTCATTAGAAAACAAACAGACTTTTAAGGAATAATAGAAAATAAAGCAAAACTAACACATCAGAACTGAAGAGAAAGCACAAGAAACAAAGACTCCCCTCGATCTCACCCTCATGAATCCCATATGAACACCAAACTAGAAGTCGTAATATATATATGCAGAGGTCTTGATTCAGACCACTGCAGGCCATAAGCATGCTGCCTCAGTCTCTGTGACTTTGTATGTGTTTTGATCATATTGATAATGAAGGCCTTGTCTTGATGTGGGATTCTCCTCTCTACACCATTGGTTAATAAAGAAGCTGCTTTCAGCCAGTGGTTTAACAGAATATAGCCAGGCTGGAAAAGATATACAGAGAGAGTAGGAGGAGTCAGTGAGATGCCAGGTAGGGGCCTCAAAAGAAGACAGATGGTTTACCAGTAAACCACAAGTATAAATACAAAATAATGGAAATGGGATCATTTAAGATGTAAGAGCTAGCTAGAAATATACGTAAGCTATTGGTCAAACAATATTGCAATCAATACAGAATTATGTATGATTATTTTAGGAGTCTGGGCAGCCGGGAAGCAAAGGAGTAGCCTCCACCAATATTGTCCAGTTGATATTCTCCATTCTCTCTGGCTCTTACACTCTTCCAAGATATTCATTGAGCCCCGATGAGAGGGATTTGATGGAGATAACCCAAATAGAGCTGAGTGTTCCGAGGTCTCTCACTCTCTGCATAATGTCTGATTGTAAGTCTCTGTACTTGATCCTGTACTAATGTAAGAATTTCTCAGGTGATGATTAAACAAGATAGTAATCTATGAGTATAACAGAATGTCGTTAAGAGTCAATTCATTACTACATTTAATTTTGTTTTTTAGACCAGTATTATCTGATTTTACTGTAGGTTAACAGGTTGTCTAATCTCAGGTTTGTACTCACCAAAGTAGTGTCAGATATGGGTCCCACCTTATAAAGTGGATCTTAAGTGAAATCACACATCAATTTGCTGCTTCTTTACAAGTTTGTACCAGGACAATAGTGTTGATCGAAGGGTTTATTGCTGGGTTGGTTTTTGGATTTTTCTTTTGGTATCATATAGAATACCTTCCTGTATCAAAGATATTGAAACATGGGGATTAATGTTTTATGTAGGTACGACTCAAATTCTCAAGGTTCAGTAAGTTCTGTAGGTATTATCTTCAGCAATGAGGTTTTTTTGAAATCAATTTGTGGAAAGCAAACTAGTCTTGGCCATAGCCTGGCATTTTTTTTGAGACTTGCTACGGAAAATTTTTGCTAACAACTCAATTAGATGTATGCCAATTCTGGTACTGGATGTTTCACTTCATGACAAGAGATAATCAAAGCATTGCCCCATTATTTCACAAATTTATTTAGACATTCTTTATAAACCTGCATATATATATTTTATATACATATATATATATTTCACTAAATTGAAAATAAATTTTATGTATGAACATATATGTATATATATGTGTGTGTGTGTATTTATGAAGGTTCTACTGTTATCAGTTTTCCATATTACCCCTCAAATGACCCTTAATTTCAGTTGTTAGTTCAAAAGGGGTTTGTGTGCTATATATCAACCAGAGGATTAATATCAAGAATATATACAGAATTGGGAGATTTATATGCATATGTAATCTTCCCAAGGAATAGAACAATAATTGAGTAGATTTAAGAAATTCAAATACCTAATAAATTTTTGTTGAAATTTTCAACATCATTAGCTGTCAGGAAATGAAAATTATACTGAATTGAAATTCTAACAGTCCTCACTTAGAACTATGATCATCAAGAATAAAAAGGACAAATGCTGGCAAAGATATGGGAAAAATGACCCTTTTCACTGCGAATGGATATCCAAACTGATGTAGTCATTATGAAAATATTACTATGGGTTCACTAAGAATGAAATGCAGAAATACCATACTACCCTGCAATAACAATTCTGGTTGAGCAAATACAGAGGACTATATGGACAGATATGTGTTTATTACTGCATTATTACTTAGATTTACAACAGATAGAAGCATGTAGATAGGGTAGCAAATGTAGAATTTTATTCAGCCCCAAAGAAAAATAAATAAATTATGAAATATTCTCTGCAT